>NC_056729.1:1943096812-1943241812 GCF_019279795.1 Protopterus annectens | reverse complement strand
CAAACTCACCCCTCTGTGACCATCACTGTATCTACCTAAAAAAGTCAAATGGCTACACATGAAGCAAGAATGTAACCTTCTGTTAGAATCTAGAAATTAGGGTCTATGTTAAATCATTGAATGCTTAAAAAAGCGAATGATGATTTATCAAACCCATTTAAGCGAAAGTTTACAATCTCGAATGCTTAGAACAGCATTTTTTTCCAGTGAGGCCTCTCTCTAGGATGTCATCATCACTTGGGGAGTTAATAATAGCTCCCAACTTGCAATTGTCTGCGAACTTTGCCAGCCAGAGTCCCTTCATGTTGGCCTGGACTTCAGAGAAGTAGATACCAAACAGGAGAGTACCCAGGATCGAACCCTATGGGACTCCATTCGTGACTGGTCAGCAGTCTGATTTGGAGTCAGCTACTTTCACATTATGGGTACTATCTGTGAGCCAGTTTGCAACCCACCAA
Source organism: Protopterus annectens (assembly GCF_019279795.1). Classification (NCBI taxonomy): domain Eukaryota; kingdom Metazoa; phylum Chordata; order Ceratodontiformes; family Protopteridae; genus Protopterus; species Protopterus annectens. The sequence continues at coordinate 1,943,241,354 of NC_056729.1, read as the reverse complement.
GTGATATAGGGGTTGATGTCTAGCTTAGTGAGTTTTTCTATGATTCCTGAATGGGAAATGGTAACAAAGACATTGGCCAGAGCACGATAAGCTGTATGAACTACCTTGCCTTCATCCACAGCTCTGGTGACTGACTCAAAGAAGTCAAACAAGTTGAGCATGCATGATCTACCCTTCACAAAACCAAACTGTGTGGGATCCAGAGTTTGGAGATTTCCTATATCCTTGTTTATTAGGTCCATGATGATGCGTTCCATAGCTTTGCATATCAGACTCGTCAGGCAAATGGGTAGTTAGTTCCCAGGGTCCGTAGTTCCTCCTCCTTTGTGGAGATAAATGACTTTAGCAGTGTACCATTTGATAGGGACAAAGCCTGAGGTGAGGCTGTGATTGAACAGGGCACACAGATGAGGTGCCAGTTCACTCTGCAGTTCATGTAGAATACAGCCAGTGATATTGTCAGGTCCCATAAAAGCTGTATTCTTGGCTTTGGACAGTGCTCTTTTAACCTGTGCAGCAGTAATACTGGATGCCTGGTGATCTATTGGTATTATGATTGGTCCTTTAGGGTGGGGGGAGAGGGGTAAAGTTGGCAATGAATCTGTCTGCCAGTATATTAGCAATATCTGTTGGCTCGGTATAGGAGGTACCATTGTGCAGTAGCTCTGAGAAAATCTGGATATTGCTGTGGAGATTCTTTGCATAACTATAGAAGGCCTTATGGTTGTTTTTACTATCTGCTGCAATTCTGGTTTCATCGCTAGCTTTAGAGGATTTGATGAGAGATCTCAACTTTTTGTTTTTCCAGTATTGGGACTTCACATTATTCCATATCAGTTTCCTCTATCCTTTCTTTTCACCACAAAATTCATGTGAAAAACTTATGGCTACTTTATTAACTGATTTTTTTTTCAGTTGATCCATGTAAAATATTTAGATATATAAAAAATAAACAATTCTAGTATGCCTCTTTCACCCACTTACATACTTTAATGTATTATACTTTTTTCCAAGTTTAATTGCAACAAAATAAACTTAGCCACATACCAAAAAAAAAAAAAACATTAAATAGCATTTTAGGTTTGACATAAAATTAATCTGAACTATAATTTATCACATCCTGCAAATTTTGGCCATTTAAGTCTCATAATTGCTGTTCTTCTGCAAGTATTAATTAGGAAAATGAATGCTTCAATACATTAAAAAAAGCATGCTGAAAATGCTTTCATAGAAGGAAGCCTGCTATCTGCATATTCCAGAGTTCTGAATTATTTCCCACTTCCCTTTTCAGAAATGACAACTTTCTGGAATTTGAACTTTGACAGTGTGGCAGTGTTCACATACAAATCTAGAGTTACTAGTGTGAACAAGAACCGACTTACACCTAAGCATGTATGTCGTCAGAGTTGGTACTTAAGGGCACATGAATGCTTTTTTCCACAATAAAGTTTTGTCCCTGCAAAAATACTTCATCTGAGCTACCTCTATAACCACTTATATATAATTTGGTGAGACATGGTTATAGAAGTTACCATCAGCGAGAGTGTACTCAGTGATATGGTTTGAATTAATTCCCACTGTGTTTTACAAGGTCTGGCTTGTGAAGAAATGTTTCTTCGAGAGTTATGTTTACCTGGAGAGGGCTTGGACACAGCCTCGGTATGGACTGTTCTCTAGACAATGCAGACTTCACATTTCATGCACATGGCTCATCAGCAAACGGGGTGACTACAGCAGGAATCTGTTACAGGGATGTGTACAAGGTGCTATTTATTTACAAGGTGCAGATGTGATATTAACAGAAAGGCTAAGCGAAAACATACTCAACACGAGTAAAGCCTGTCATAGCATAAGATTCTGTGGTATGGATTACTGCTAATATAGAACACCTTTTTATATATATACATTTTTATATTGTGCAATTTATTGATAAGTTAAAGAAAATGTATAGCGGTGTAATAGTTTTTCAAACATTCATTAGGTATGCTGATGAAATAGAAAAACATATTTAAAAAGATAGATAAAAAGATATCTATTTGCTTATTAATATTTTTTCACTGGGGTTTATAATTTCAGGGTCACATTTTGTCATTTGTTAAGGACTTAGACTTTGTGCATTGGAAAAGTATCTAGAATTAAATTAACTTTGATGTTTCAGTCTTATATGTTGTTTTTAGGAAGTATGGTTGGGATATATAACTGTTTCGAAATGAAATTTCTTTAGTAGCAGTTGCATTTATTTACTGAAGTGCTGGGATTATCATAGCATTTAGCATGTATGAAATGTTCACAAAGACTGTTATATGTTATTTTGACAATTAACATAGGATGTAAGCAGGTCATTGTATAATACAGCACTAATGTATGCTAAGGCTATAGGTTATGATGTAATTAACACCTGATTGCTGGATTTAGTTAAGTAACCAGGCTATGTGCAATGTTATAATATAAAGCATTATGATCAGGTTTCTGATCATACACAAGCTGTTATGTGTTCAAAACATAAATGTCAAGTATTTCATCTCAAGAGCAGAGGAGGAGGAGAAGAAGCACAACAGGTTAATCTTGACATCCATCTCAAGAACACATAACAGATTTACAGTTAGAGAGAGACAATCATAATTCTTTGTAGCACATGGAGCATTAGCTAATGTATGGTGCTATTAGCTACAGAACAAAAAAGTGAAGGAGCATAGGTTTTATACAGGGTTGGAAACACTTTGTACTGCTGCATCAATAGTTTCCAGAAGCTTCATCCTCTCATATATTTGGTTTTGAATGTCCATATGCGTGTGTGTGTGTGTGTGTCTGTGTGTGTATGTGTGTGTGTGTGTGTGCGCACGCATGGGTGTGAGTGCGTGTTTGTGTGTGTGTGTGTGTGTGTGTGTGTGTGTGTGTGTGTGTGTGTGTGTGTGTGTGTGTACATGTGTGTGCGTGTGCACGGGTGTGTGCATGTGTGTGTGTGTGTGTGTGTGTGTGTGTGTGTGTGTGTGTGTGAGTGTGTGTGTGTGTGTGTGCGCAAGTGTGTGTGTGTGTGTGTGTGTGTGTGTGTGTGTGTGTGTGTGTGTGTGTGTGTGTGTGCAAGTGTGTGTGCGCGTGTGTACATGGGTGTGAATGTGTGTGTGTGTGCATGTGTGCATGCATGTGCATGTGTGTGTGTGTGTGTGTGTGTGTGTGTGTGTGTGTGTGTGTGTGTGTGTGTGTGTGTGTGTGATTGAGAGAGTTTGACAGAATAAAGTGCATTGCAGTTTTTAAAGCTGTTATAGCTTCTGTCATGTTCTGCGGTAGACAGCACTAAACTTTAGCATAACATCACTGACAGGTGCATAAAAGATTTTTAAACACCTTTTTTTACATTGTCAAGATTCCTAGCAAATGTGTCTTTTTCCATAAATTGTAACATAACAAGGGTGCTATGTGTACTACATCATTATTTATATCTACAGGTGATGGGAGTTATGTAAGAATTTACTGATGATTGGATAGGTTTGATCCAGAGGGCAAAACGTCACAACAATAAATTGGAAGTGCACTATTGCCAGTAAATACATGGTAATGGAAAAAAACATGCAGGCTGATACTTTCCTGGTCTGGAATTAAACCAAAAGCACATTATTTAGCAAACACATTGCCATAAATATAAAATATAGCAAACACATTATCTGACTTAAAGATGGGAGCTCAATCACAGATGCATATGACAGTCGTGGTAGGATAGTGCTACATTCAAATAACACTGAAGGACATGGAGCACATCATACTATCATAGGAATAAGTATATGTTACTCAAGACAAACATAGAAGTGAATGACAACAAATAGCATGTACGGAGAATGACAACAAATCGTATGTGTGGAGAATGAAAAAAGATAACATGTACAGAGAATGACAACAAATATGTACAGAGAATGACAACAAATAGCAAGTATAAACAATGACAACAAATATGTGCAGAGAATGACAACAAATAGCATGTATAAAGAATGACAACAAATGACGGGTACAGAGAATGACAACAAATAACATGTATAGAGAATGACAACAAATAACATTTACAGAGAATGACAACAAATGTACAGATAATGACAACAAATAGAATATACTGAGAATATGTACAGAGAATGACAACAAATAACATTTACAGAGAATGACAAATATGTACAGAGAATGACAACAAATATGTACAGAGAATGACAACAAATAACATATGAAGAATAACAGCAAATAACATTTACAGAGAATGACAACAAATAACATATATGGAGAATGATAATAAATAACATGTATGGATAAGCAACATCTAAATATTGATTCAATTCAAAATTAGTGGTACAAACAAAAGCAGCCTATACCAGAACAGAGATAACATAAACTTTTTTTTTTTAATATTTTCCTTTTTTTCTGTCTCTTCTAATAAGCAGTAATTCCATTTATGCTTAGGCTGTTGGTCTGACTTATTCATTATTATTTTAATGTACTCTTTCCAAACCCTACCAGTTCCATCAGCATCATGATCCCCTCGGAGACCTACAAATAAAGAGCACCTTAATTACCCCCATGTTAATACATTGTTAAAATATGATGTACATAATATATATATGATGTAATTTTATGCTCATTGAATTGCACACCTTTGCTCTAGCTTGTTCACAGAAACAGCTGGTGTTTTAAAAGTGTTTCAGAATCTGATTATGTAATGAGGAGAAATGTATTACAGAGCAAAGTCTCCAATAAAAAACTTGAAAGAAAGAGGAAGGAAGGTGTTCAGAATGTAATTAAACTAAGCTGTCTCTGATTTAAAATCTTTGGGGAGTGCTACAGAACACTGCTGATATTAGCATACCAAGACATTTAAAAAAGCATGCAATGTTTGACAAAAGCGCAGCAGTGTCATTTAAATGGAGAATTAAATTTTTTTTTTTTAATTTGATTTTTCAGAAAAATTATAACAAACAGTAATTTTGCAATGCTAAACGTGCATATTTCATTGGTTTCTATATAAATATATATATATATATATATATATATATATATATATATATATATATATACATATGTAAATATATATACAAAAAAATATATATATATATATATATATATATATATATATAGACATATGTGTATACAGTATATATGTACACACATACTAACTACATTTGCATTATATGCCCATGCAGATACAGTTTCTCATTTATGTCCATACTCACATTTATAGTAATATTTTTCTAGAAAATAATTTGGGAAATCATACATTCCATAAGATAAAATTGGATAAAGCACACTAGTTCCACATGGCAAGGTGAATATCACAAAGTAGTTTATTCCAAATTAAAACAAGTGAGCGCTTTCACGGATATCTACCGCTTCATCAGACTAGAATGAAAAATGACATTGAAATGTCTCCTTTTATATATTCAAATGAACCAATCAACTAAGCTAATAACTTACGTAATTAACCTCTATAATGCTGGACTTCAGTGGAAAACTTACTCACAGTGTATAATGTTAACACATTAAAATAGTGATGATACAAATAGAGATGGTACTAAAATCTGTAGCATATCAACAACAGAAATTGTTGCTAAGCCTATAAAATATTAAATTAATAAATATAAATAAAATATAATTATATATAATTAATAAACTCACTGTTCATCATAACAATAATAAAACTACCAGTGTGTTTTATCCAATTTTGCTCCTTTTATCACATTATTTGGTTCCCTAGTCAGTTTCGGAGGCCTTTTGTTCTCCATTCCATAAGATACTCTGACATTATTAATCAGTGGTGTTCCTTTTTTTTTCATGCAATTAAGATGCAAAATATTGTGTACTAGTTTTCAAAAACTGCAACAAAAGATACAAATAGAAGTAATTTGAAACATGTTGTTTTAAGTGTTGCCTTCCCACTAAATAAATGTTGGAGGAGACATGCTCTTGGAGCATTTGAGCATGTCTGTTCTTACTTGTTCACAAATGTAATCACTACACAATCAATATTGAACAGTTTCATGTTTCGCTTTGGCTTTACTTAGAGGATTAAGTCTTCCACCAATGATCAGAAAAGAATGGCCTCATCATTATTGTCAGTAGGATTTGACAATGTAGGAAGGACATGTCTCAATAAAACATGCACATGTGGACATGTTTTGGTAAATACCAAGGCAAATATGTTAATAGATATACGGGATACAGAGTATAAAAACAGCTTTTCTGGCTAAAGACGTAGTGTTACAACTATGTTGTAAGAGGTGTTTTAAACACAATTTTAAGTTTTATGAAAATTAAAACATGAAATATACAAACGAAAGCATTTTCATACACAGCAGAGATGCATTTAAGCAATAGTCTGCATGATAAAACCACACCAGCCGTGGGTAAATCTATATTACCCACACTCAGTTGTGGGTTATTGCTATTATAGAAAGACCTAATTTAAGAAAGAAATTGCTTACCTTTCTTAAATAATGTGTTTGTATAATGACACTGTAGTATTCCTCCACATTCTTCTAACTTTTCTGATGTATTGTGCATGTGTATGGCTCTTATATTCCAGTGCTTGCACAGTACATCAGTGCTGTTCAAGAAAAGCACTGGAGAAAAGAGAATCTCCACTGCTGGTTTTTTTTTTTTTTGTTTGTTTTATTCCCGCTCTTAATGTAAGGAACCTGGACAAACCCAAAAACAGGGAGTGGACAAAGGTCCAAAAACAGGAAGATATTGGATTGCTATTATAAACTTAGAAAGTTACTTTAATGAGAAGTTTTGTGTTAGTGTGCATTTTCTGAAGGATATAAAACCTAAATCTGAATTGCCTGCCATTATTTAATGACTTCCATCCCTACTGGCTTGCCAGAAAACTACTTTTTTAATGAAGAAAAGACCAAAACTGTGATGCAAAATTCTGGACATAATCTGCAAAGATCCAGACAATTGAGAGGTATGAAAGTCTGATGAGATTTAAAGAGGAACAGCTCAAAAATACAAGCAGGATCAAGTACATTTCTGTTTCTTCACTTTTGCAGAATGTACCTGATTTTTTATCATATTTTGCTCTACCCCTCCATGGTATATTTCAATAAAAAAGTCTGGCTGCTCAACGGTACTTTATCGGATGGACTTTCTTCTATTGGTATATGTTCAGTTAATAATGGGCACCGGGGTTGGATTGTCCAGTCAACAGGCACATGTTATTGTGTACTTTATATTGTGCCCAATTTATTTTTTTTTATACTAACTTCATGTTAATTTTCAAGGTTAATGGTTCTACATAAAGCTGACTAAAATCCATTTCTTTAACATTTTATTCATGATAAGAATTTAAAGGAAATGCCATAATATACACCATTGGCTTACACTGTCCTTATAGTGAGATAATTTCCACTATTTGTAAGTCTACAATCATAAGTAAAATGTGATTTGTTGAGTCACACATAATGCTTGTAATAATAGTGAGAATTATATGCATGTATAAATATAACGTAAATTGTAAACCCACTAGGCTATTGTTACATGTCGTAAGGAAGCAAGTTTTGGCTAAATGACTTGTTAAGATTTAGATAGTAGGAAATTAGAGAGTGAGCTAATCAAACCAAGGCTTCAGACTGAAACATATTACTGTATAACGGACTTCATCATTTATATTATACAGCCAATAATTTGTTTCATATTCAGAGCTACAGCGTGCTGCTTGCTTACATCTCCTTCCATTACATAAGTAGGCTGTTGCCACTCTGAATGATCAACTCAATGGCTGTTACCATCAGTGTACAGATAAAGCAAACATAGTACTGTAATTCACTGGTTCGACATGTTTGGAATTAATGCTTTTTTTGCAAGTTGAACAATCACCTTGTGTGAACACAGTTGCAAGTACTTTTTTACTGGATCCGATATAAGAAGTCAAATCCTTTGAAAGATGCACTCACTGAAGCAAAGGGTGAAATTTGCGCACTGTTCCCCCCATATGAGAAAAGTTCACCCAGATAGCCACATTAATATATCTACTAACACAATGTTCATGCGTCCATTGGGAATAAGAGAAAACACCAAGTGTCACTGAAAAATGTTTTGTACAACTACAATCTTACAGTTGGACTTACTGCTCTTATAATATCATTCCAGGAGATGAGTTTAACTCCTTCAGTACATTTGTATCATACTAAAAGTGTTACATTTGTTTCTCCTTATTTTTTAAATGTTAACCTTCACTTAAGCCTGACAGGAACTTTCAAAAGCAAGTTTTATGAGTGATGACTCCATCAAAAATAGGACGGTGTTAAAAAAAAACATAGAAGCAAATCTGTCCCAGATTTGTATGCAGGCAGTACTAAAGTGTTAAAAGAAATACACAAGAAGTACCAGCTTCTTAAATCTGCAATATAAAAATGTAAATTCACAATAACCATGATGTTTGAATGTATATCATATCAGGAAACTGCACAGCGTAGTCAATATAACAAAAATGCCCATTTTAGAAATAAGAACGTTTTATTTTCTGAGACCTAAAGAACAACAATATGCAATCATTTCTGCATTTTGCAATTACATTATAAAGTTTCTACCTTTAGTCATTAGCAAATCTCAATGGCAAATTACGTAACCTCATGCTGTTCAGTAAATCCAATCCAAGCTCAGCATCAAAGTCATATTCCTTTTTAGAATAATTATATCAAAGTCATATTCCTTTATACAATAATTATATCAAAGTCATATTCCTTTTTACAATAATTATTAGCAGCTGCTTTATTTTTATATCTGCTTTTTGACGGAACTCTTTATCTGCAGAAATGTCTTCCTACTTTTTATTTTCATAATTATACAACATGTTATTGCCAATGTACCTCGATGCCATTTTGCATAGTTTCTTAGTTTACTTGGTTGTCTATAAACAAAAAAAAAGACTCAGTTATGAAAGGATCTTATGAATGCAGAAAAAGGAAGGAAGTATTGGGCAACTCACAGATATGTGTTAGTCCTGGTATTATTTTACTGCCTATGGCTTCTTTAAACTTTGTTTAAATGCAAGATTTAAAATAGCCCATGAAAAATAATGTAAGATGTTTGTAGTCAGCCAGAAGATGTTGAGTCTGAAAAGACTGTACTAAAAAAAAAAAAAAAAAAGATTTCACATGCTCCATGACTTTCTGTTCCTTTTGGGAGTGGTTGAAGAACATACCAAGAGATGATAATGTTCTTCTTCTGGCTTTTTCCCAGTTAGGGGTTGCCACAGCAGATCACCTGTCCACTCATGAATGGCAGGGGACTATTACAGTGTCGAGTTGCCAGCCTGGTGCCCAACCTTCCACAGAAGCCACACAGATACATGCACTCAAGCCTAGGGTCAGTTTAGAGTGTCCAATCCACCTACAGCTGTCTTTGGGATGTGGGCGATACCTGCATTTTGCCAGCTTATATAAGGACCTTGTTCCTAATTTTTTTATATTTTAGTATATACATTGTTATAATATAACCACAAAAATAGGCGTGGACCTCTTGGGTTTTCGATCCTGAGTGATGCCTGCCCGGAGGGAAGGAATAACCAATTTTACAAAGCCTTCCACTCTTGATCCTAAATGGTGAATAGATTTCCACGTGTAGTCAGTGGTGGAGCTAGCTCTAAAAAGAGCTGTTTTAGTGCTGTGGGCAGCTGGAGCTCTATATAGAGCTGTTACAGATCTCTATGTGCTCTGAGAAGAGCTGTTTTGTGTTGTGAATGCCCTTCCGGGCAGATGCAGTAGTTCTAAAAAAAACTGTTTTGTTTGGTTCACCAAAGCTGTGTCTGTGCCTCCGGCTGGTCTTACCGGAGCTGATACAGATTTCTGTGAGCTCTGAGAAGAGCTGTTTGGTGTACTTTGAGCTCTAAGAGCTGTTTGGTGTAAGGTGCAGAGCCACATGAGCTCTGAAAAGAGCTGTTTTGTGTATGGACACAATGAGCTCTGGGAAGAGCTCCTGTTGTGTCCTTTGGTGTTCCGCAGTGGTGTCGATCTCCGTTGTCCTTCTTCTTGAACAAATCTCTGGTTCTTTTGCTATGTGTGAGTCCTAAAACGGACTATTTGTGCGCTCCCCAAAGCGCTGGTCAGAATGACCTGAGAGCTGTTGCTGTGCTGCTTTTATGCTACTGTGGAGGGGGCGTGGTTGAGAGATGCCCAATGAAAAGTGACTAGTTGGGGGTGTGGCCCTAGTAGGCCTACAAGGTAAAGATGGACCTGGTTGGAAGCATCTCATTCCTCTTATTTACTTCCTTTTTATTATCCAGCTACTTGTTCATATGTGCCATTCCTAACCTCTAGTTAGAGCCTTTTGCTTTGTCACGATTATACCTATGTTTGAAAAAACTGTACTGAAACTTAAATTTAACCAAAAAATAAAAAAATAATAAAAATTTAAATTAAATTTAAAATTACATTTAAATTTAAAATTAAAATTAAACTGTAAAACAGAGATTTTGGGCAATATTCTGGGGTTACTGACTATAGTTCTAAATTTAGACTTGCCATTACCATCTGTAAAACATTGGAAGCAAGCTTGGTTCTGAGAAAGATTCTGAGATGTCCGGCGCTTTCGGGGCAGATAGGAAGGTAGCCTGTATGCCGCTCTTTCATCAGGGAGAGTGTACATTAGGTAGTAAAAAGTTAAATGTAGTTCGACATTGAAATTTTACCTTTTAAATTAAGAATAATTAAAAGTTGTGCTAACAATTGTAACTTTTGTGAGGGCTGATACCTTAACTTACTGCAATTTTAGTTCTGCTTATAAACAATTATTGTTCAAAAAATGAATACATTATGCCTTATACCAGAGAGAAAACAGTGAGCGAAATAGATAGCATATCTTACTAGGAGCCAATTAGTTGTAGTTAGCATGGTTAAGTGCCCTGAGGTTCAAGACTGGGGTGATGGTCTCCATGTAGTTGAGACCCGGAGGGTGCCTTGCTTCAAGTTGTATCTGCCAGATAAGTTCTTTTTTCTCTAATCTTGAATTGAAGTCCCCATTGAAAGGGATCTTCTCCAGTTGTTTGAGTATCAGGAACTTAAACCTTTTGTGTCCTGTTTTTTTTGTTTCGTGTGCTGCTAGTTTATTTGTCGGTATCTTGTGCCTGATGTCGTATAGGTGTTTGGCAATCCTGGTTATGAGGGCATTGATGGTCTTGCCCATGTAGAAGGCTTGACATTTTCAGCAGTTTGCTCTGTAGACAACACTTGCTGTGTTGCAGCCTCCAAATGCTCTTGTGGTTATTGTCAAAATGTTCTTTCAGCTTCGTTTCAAATGTGTTTGATGGCTATTGTTTCTTTACTTCTCTTGACAGATGATTCCATGCTGCTTCCCCAGTTTGAGAACTTGTTCATATAAAAACGTTTTGATGTAAATTCTCACCAAGGTAATAACTTCATCTGATTAAGTGAGTGAAAGAGATAATAATCATGTCTTTTAATTAAGGTTTCTTATTTAATCTGATGTGTTTTACTCTAACTGATATTCCATACAAGATACTTGGTCAAGATGCTAGGAGATGGAAGATGTTGGTCTTTTAATAGTAAGTTTAAGTTGTTAAAATATACAGTAATTTTCTCTGACTGCCTCTAAGCAGATATCCATTTGCTTTTCATGCAAATACATGTGAAACCTTATAACGTGGTTTCAAATAAGTTAGTGCTTTGTTAACAATCCTTTTGATCTGTACACAGAAGTTTAATGAAGAATCAGGTGTAGGACCAAGGTATAGGTTCATAGGTAGGTACTAGGCCATCTGCCCGAAGGCATTTATAAGCCTAGCCAGAATGTGTTGGCTTTCGCTGCCCCCTTAGATTAGTTCCCTGTGCCTCTGTCCAGCAGAGCCACTGAAGTGATCCTCGAGGTAAACTTTCTGCTTCCCATCCACTTGTCAAGATTTCTTTTGAAGAGTATCTTTTCTTTTACTTGGGATTATATTGCTCCAGTTATCTTTCAGTACAAGGAATAATGAATTAGTTAATTGCTGAGGTACTGCAAACAGCATGACCATGCATTTATTTGGCATGTTGAACAATCTGTTGCAGTTTATGTTGAAGGCCAACTTTGTTTTGGCTAGAATCTAAAAGGAACAGATCACCTCACTGAGGAATACAAATATTCCTCTCTCTTCATTTTACTGAGTTTTCACCAAGAGTGATGCTGTGACAAAATATAGTTTAGGAATCCTTATTTTGGGGTAACCAGTATAACCCCCTGTATAGATTGTTTATGATATTGGTGGGGGGACAGAAGACATATTACATCAGTGCATATTTAAGTAATTGTTTCAAAACACATCTTTTAACAATATTCAAAAGTATGCTTTTCATGAAAAAAATCTAATAATGAAAAAAAATAATTATGCATATTTTACCCTAAAAATGCATATTTGCATTATCTCTCCTAGTGGATGCATCTTCTAGACTGAAAGTACATGTAAATAGCCTGCTTACAATATTTAAAAAAATACGGTGGTGATTATGGGCCCCCACATATTACCAAATTGTATTATGAGGAGTACAATAAATTAAGAACTTGCTAGATTTAATTTATTATGTAGATGAAACATATGGTGGTTATAAATCGTTTGGATGTTATTCATTATAATCTTCCTTACTACTTTAAAATGAGAAGGTGCGATCATTCACCTTCAATGCACAAAGGATGTTCCCACTGCTTTTTCATAGGATAGTCCAACAACAAAGAGGTGGGAAACGGTCTATTTGTTTGGATTTATAGCAGCTGAGTTCATTCACCTCCATGGGTATTTTTGTACATTTTATTCGCCTGTGTATAATTTTTCTGTTTGAATTTTTTTTTTTTTTATTTAAGGATTACCTTTGCAACTTCCATTTAGATTTCAAACTGTTCCAATACTAACGGACCAATTCCAAGCCAACAATAACCATTCAAAATCTGCTTACTGAGGACCAGAATTAGTTCATTTTTTAAAGAATATTTGTTTATCCTGGCTGGACTTGACATGTTTACCTCTCTTTATATTTATGATAAACAAATAATAGCTGTTTTGTAGTAAAAAAATAAAAGTCTAGAGTGCCTGAATTATAGGTTCTACCTTCTTGCTGTTATGCTTACCTTCCCAGGTAGAAATATTTTTATCTGTGTACTCCTTCAAAACATTTCTGATGATTTTGGGGATACGCAGATCTGCTAGTATTAGACAATTTAGTAAGCCCTTATCTTTTGTATTCCTCCAGAGCTCATGTTGATGAAATGAAATATATACTGTATTTCAGCTTCTGGTACATTTGGAAATGCATTAGGTTGGCTTAATCTGATTTAATGCCTTTGCTGCACATTCAGTGGGGGTATACAGTGGTTCTAGAATGATACTATAGCATTAATAAGTAATGTTTGTAAGGGAAAATAGCAAAATGCTCATAACTCATTTCTGTAGCTATATACAATATTGTAGTATCAATTCATGTGGACAATGTATTACAGCATTAATAATTTGTGTTTGTAGGGAAGAATACTAAATCATTCATAACTCGTTTCTGTAAGTGAATGAAATATTGTAGCATCAATACCTGATGTCTGTATGTGAATAAAGCACTACAGCATTAATAACTCATGCTTGCCCAGTAATAAAGTAGTATAGCATTAATGACTAAGGTCTGTAGCAGAATAAAATGTTATGGGAAAAGCATACTGGAACATTAATATATAATGTCTGTGTGGAAATAAAATATCAATACCATTTATAACTAGTTTATATAGGTGAATGGAATACTATTGCATTAATAACATCTCTGCTCATAAGTAAAATGTTATAGCATTAACAAATATGGATGTCTATGAAGGACAGTACAAACCAGACAAGGGGCTTTTAATAATCATCCTGCTTATATAATAACTCCACAATTTAATATCAGTGGTCCCATCTGTATTCTTGAAGTTAAATGACCAAGGACATGAGACAAACAGTGTCTTTTGAGAAACAGGATGGCAAGGCAGACTCATACCATTCAAGTCTTTCTCAGCAAAGCAAAAATAAAATTTCTGGCAGCCAGAAACCTTTGTCAGCCAAAATTCTAACCACATTGCTACAAGCTGTTACAATCCAGGACCTACAACTGCGGCTGATGCAGCAAGAAATAGAAACTTCTAAGATAAAAGAAAGATTGATGACCTAGAAAACAGGCATTGCCACAATAACTAAACTGTTGGAGTGGGGAAGTATTTCATGCAGGAAGGATATTATATATAGCAAGTTTCCAGATACTTGCTCTCTGCTTGCAAGTATTTCTCAAAGGTGAGGTCCTTGTGTTTGAAGAATGGAATACCAATGCATGTTAAGAATGTGGCCATATTAACCTCAAAATTAAGAGGTACTACTCACTCATTCGTATCATCTGTATCTGATATGACTGTTCTTCGATCTTGTTTTTAAGCACAGAGCCTCCTCAACCAATATAATAATAATAATAATAATAATAATAATAATAATATAAAACAAAGTAGAACAAAGGAGGGCAGTACAACTATGGAATGAGATGCTAATGTGTTGCCAAGACTCAAGGAACAACCACTGTCAGACCCTCCACAAGATTTAACTGGGAACATTTGCTTCAACCACCAAAGAGTTACCAGGACCAACAAATTGCAGTTCTGCAGATGCTCTGCTGAAATATACTAGCAAACCTCACTCCTTCCTAGTATATCAATAGCCATGGATATGACCTTCACGACTCTTTCTCTGTGGCCAGTCTGGTTGAGATGGGTATTCTGAGGCTTTATAGCAATAACCTCATGCACAGTGACAACCTACTTATTCTTACTAAAACAGATAAAGTACGTGGGAGGTGTAAATACAGTTTAATGCTGGAGGCAAAACTCTCTCATACAACCAAAACTAATCCCATGGAGGTTATCAGGTTATCAGTGACACTTGTACCACACCTACTGCACAGGGTAAAGACCCTACACATAAGCCAAAATGAAAAAAACACCAAACCAGGTATCAAATAAACTCCAAATCAACATCCAAGAAACCCTGAATACCAAAACAAAACCACCAATAGGTCCAAGCAGTAGAAGTTTATTGAGAATGACACCACATAAACGCTCTTAAACCAGAACTATAGTTTTGACTCCTCCTTCATCAGATGTGGAATGACAGGCTAGCAAATCTCTTCATTTTATATATATATATATATATCCTACAATTATATAACAATATATAATGAGGTTGGGAGGGTGGCCTAATGGTTAAGGTGTTTGCCTTACAAACACAAGGTACAGGGTTTGAGCCTCACAAGGAATAATTGGCAAGGCTTAAAATGGCTCGCAAGGGCAGTTAGCCTAGTACTAATCTATGAACCTATGATAGCCAATTAATTAAGTGTACAATTAAAAGAAAATGCTGTAAACATTTAGTGGAAACATATAAAACTGTTACACTATAATTAAAACCATACTAAAACATTTATTTTCTACAATAACCCTTCCCATGCTTTTCTAAAAAAAAAACTTTTTCCAAACAAGTATTTATACACCATACCATAATACATAAGATTTAAAATCTGGAGTGAACGAAAGGTAAAATTAAAAAATAAATAATGAACCTTGATACATTGTATTGGAGCTCCACCACCTGGTCAAGAACATATAATGCATAATTTACATCAAAGAAATGAAGGATGGTTAAAACAAAGTAATATCCCATAAAATGTGTACTAAAATCTTAAAATTAATTTATGAAAACACTCTCATCTATTTATAAATATGTTGACTCATAAAACCCACCTATTTGTTCAAGATATAATGAATCTAATTTACAGTTTTTCAGATCTTAGTTTCAATAATTGACAAATTCCCATTCAACCCTGGGTGTATGTTTGCCTGTTGCATAACCTGCCACCATAGCTCTCTATATTTGATTTTTTCTTCCCATAAACCACCCCTCACATCCTTCTTCACATTTTCTAAAACAAAGAATAGAAAGTGTGACATATCTGACATATTGCTAAATATATCAAACCCAAGGAGTTACAATTATGGAAGTCCTTTTCATTCAACCAAACATTTCTTGAGTCTAAGAAAACATTTTCTTTGTTAATTATAAAACAACATTGTGTGCAATGTCCACATTTATATGTCTCTTTCTTTGCTCTAGTTACTTTATCATATTCACCAGCATTTTCCATTAAACTCTTAATATTGTGGGAATTTTTATAAACAACTTTCAACTCATTATTCCATATTTTCTTCCAAATTTGTTAAACCCTTAAACCTATTCCATTCAAGTTCCACAATTTTCCTTATAAATTTCAAACTTGTTGTGATGCCCATACCCTGGCCCAGCAATCAAAGAGCCTCGATCCCCACCACTAACACCAGTGAGGGGGCATCGCATATAGGAGGAAAGGATAACAAATACACACAGTAAAGTTAAATTTGCCTTAAGAGCACACAGAGATCGCAGTCAGTCCAGGGCTGGCCACTCCCTTGCTCTCCAGGTCCCCAATAAGAATCCTCACTGGCACAGCTATAGGGTCCAGATCTCAGCCTAGTGGGCAAGCTAAAACTTCCAGCACCCTCTCTGTCCACCCAGTGCTTCGTGTTCCTTCCCAAGTATCTGACACACACACACACACACACACACACACACACACACACACACACAGACACACACACAGACACACACAGACACACACAGACACACACAGACACACACAGACACACACAGACACACACTTTGAGAAGAGTTTATATAACCACACAGACACTCCTTGGGAAGGCTGGCACAGGTTCTCCAGCTGTGCCCCCTTTTCCAGACTATACGGTAGTACCAGCTGACACCACCCACTAATATTTATCAGCTACTCAAAGGTGCCTAAAAGGTTGTCCAATTATTACTTTGCAATAATATTATCAAATTGGTAGTACAGCCCAGGGCTAAAGCTATTAGAGTGGCTTTGTACAATTTTACCAAAGGCATGCAAGTACTCTAAAGAGTTTAAATTATCTCTGCAAAAATAGCCGCAGTTGAAAGGGTTTAAAAATATTTAATAATAAATAGTCAAAACACAAGACAATACTTTTCACTACACAGTACTAGTCAAGAGTTCAGAGATCACAGAGAAATACTTAAAATAATTAAGTAGTACAGCTCTGACATCACAGAAAAACACTTAGTTTAATATTTCAAGCTTCTAGCTATTTCTAAGAGAAAAGACAAATCTAAGATAAATTACATAAAGAGCAAGACAGTGCTGATGAGTTGGATGAAGAGTTCAGAGATCACAGAGAAATACTTAAAATAATTAAGTAGTACAGCTCTGACACCACAGAAAAACACTTAGTCTAATATTTCAAGCTTCTAGCTATTTCTAAGAGAAAACACAAATCTAAGATAAATTACATAAAGAGCAAGACAGTGCTGATGAGTTGGATGGTCAAGACAAAAATGCTTAATGCTCTTTGATTTTCTCTGTTTTTAAAATCACATTCCTGCTTCATATTACATCATTCTTCACACTTCCCTGGGTTACCAGGCTAACAGAAACTACATTTACATTCTTCACCTCTAGGCAGAATCCAGAGCAAGAAAGGACATTTATGCATGCAAATTCTGGCCATTAACTCTGGCCTTAAAACAATAGCAAGAATTCTTTTGTCTAGACCGTCCAGAGCCGTGTTTACATCACAGGGTCACAACATGCTTTACTTGGTCAGCAGAGTGCGCTGTTGTTACATTTTTGCAGTTCCACATATAACAGCATTTTTTTTAAATAAGACAACAAGCCTGTGGTTTACATTAATATTTGCAGATGACAGAATTATTGCCAAAATTCTATCTGGCTAGGCTGGCAGCCTTCATCTATCTTACACCCAACCTTCACATATCCCCCCCCCCCCCCGGATAACTCAAGCAAGTTTTTCAAGTGACCCTTGAGAAATGCTGCTTGAGGGAGTTAGGTCTATATGAGTATACCTTACCCCATTCTCTGTCTTGAAATCCCATCTGCACTGGCATTGCTAATCCCACTGCGGTGCTGCACTGACATATATGCTTGCAAACCTACACTCAATCTTAGCAACTTGGCCTTTTGCTGGCTGGCTCGGTTCTTCCTTGTCAGGCTGTGAGGGGAGCAGTTATGGTACTATAACTGGGGACAAACTTTCTGAAGTACCCTGCTGTCCCTAAAATGCTATCACCTCCTTTTTGGTAACAGGTGCAGGCCATGCCTGAATGGCTTCCACTTTGACAGGTTATGGCCTTATCTTACCACTCCCCACTCTATGTCCTAGGTAGGACACCTCTGCCATACCCACCTGACATTTGCTCGGGTTAATGGTCAACCCTGCCCTCTGTAGTCTGCCCAGCACCTCCCAGACATGCTGAAGGTGCTCTGGCCAGGAATAGCTGTAGATGGCAATATCATCTAGGTAAGCAAGGGCAAACCCTCCTTCCTCTGCCAGGATATGATCTACCAGCCTCTGGAAAGTTGCTGGGGCATTCTTCATCCCAAAGGGCATCTTTGTGAACTCATACAAGCCAAAGGGAGTCACAAAGGCTGACTTCTCTCTAGCACTGGTAGTCAAGGGCACCTGCCAGTAACCCTTGGTAAGATCAACGGTTGTAAGATACTTAGCCCCACTCAGCTGCTCTAGGGCCTCATCTGTCCCAGGCATGGGGTAAACATCCGACTCTGTGTAACTATTTAATTTCCTGTAGTCCACACAGAACCTGGTGCTGCCATCCTTCTTTGGCACCAGCACCACTGGAGATGCCCAGGGACTGTTGGACTCTTGAATTACCCCTAGTTCCAATATCTCCTGTACCTCCTCCCTCAGAGTCTATTTGACTCTCTCAGGCATTCTATAAGGGGCCTGCCTAATAGGCCTTTGGGGTCCTGTGTCCATCTGGCACTGCCCCAGGTGGGTGCACTCTGGTTTCCCAGTGAACATGTCCCCAAATTCCTGCAACACTGCTCGGATTTCTTGAACCTGGGTAGGAGATAACTGCTGGGACATTGCTACCCCTTCCACGGAGGTGTCAGCCTGAGCCTCACTGAGGAGATCAGTCCTTAGATCTCCCTCAGGCTCCTCCTGCAATCCACTGCAAATGCTCAGCACAGGGACCTCCCTATCATGGTAAGGTTTCATGATGTTAACATGGTACAAGTTGTGCCCCTGCCTTCTGCCTAGCTGTTCCACCATGTAATTAATAACATCACTTGCCTTTCTTACCACCTTGTAGGGTCCTTCCCAAGCTGCTTGCAGCTTGTTATGTCTGACAGGAATGAGAACCATTACCTGCTGCCCCACAGCATACTCTCTAGCTCAAGCATTCCTGTCATACCACACCTTTTTCTGTTGTTGGGCTTCTGCCAGGTTCTCCTGGGCCAAGCCCATGAGTTCCCTGAGCCTTGTCCTGAGGATTAGGACGTATGCCACAACAGACTCCTTGTGAGACTCGCACTCAACTTCCCACTCATCTCAAATTAAATCTAGAGGTCCCCTCACCTTACGTCCATACAGCAACTCAAAGGGTGAAAAACCTGTGGATTCCTGAGGAACCTCTCTGTAAGCAAACAACAGATGGGGCAAATATCTGTCCCACTCCCTCTTAAACTGATCTGCAAATGCCTGTAGCATGGACTTGATTGCAGAGTTTAACCTCTCAACAAGACCACTAGTCTGGGGATGGTAGGGGGTGGTCTTCATGTGCTTCACCCCATAGGACTTCCACAGACGAGCCAGCAGGTCTGACATGAAATTGGCACCTCTGACAGTCAGTATTTCTTTTGGGAAACCCACCCTGCTGAAAATCTCTAACAGAGAATTTGCCATCTTCTCTGCCTCAATAGAGGACAAAGGCACTGCCTCAGTGTATCATGTAGCATAATCCACTACCACTAGGATATACTTTTTCCCTGTGGAACTTGGGGTACTCAGGGGACCCACAATATCCATAGCTACCCTCTGAAATGGCTCATCAATCACAGGCAAAGGCATCAAAGGAGCTCTCATCTTGTCTCCTACCTTGCTTAATTTTTGGCACTGTTCACAGGTCCTGCAGTACCCTGTTACATCTCTGGAAATTCCAGGCCAATAGAAGTTTTGCATAATATGCTTCTTTGTACATTTTATGCCCATATGACCTGCAAAGGGAATATCATGGGCTATGGCTAGAAGTGCCAAATGGTAGGCTCTAGGCACTACCAACTGCTGTACTCTCTCACCTTCTAGCCCTTCCTCAGGGGTCCACTCTCTGTATAATAACCCTTGGTACCAGTATACAGATTCACCCTTTTCTTGAGAATCAGGTGCCTGCCTAGCTACATGCTTCAGTCCTTGCAATGTAGGGTCTGAGAGCTGAGCCTGTCTCAACTCTTTCCTTGTAACCCTTCCCAGCTCCCCTTCCACAGGAGGTCTGGCATCCTCTGACAGTGGTGCCTTACTGTCAGCCTGGGTACTACTACTCACCTCTAACTTTGCAATCACTCTGTCCAAGGGACCATCAGTATCCACAAGCAGCTGTGGCTCACATTCAGGCTCACTGCTACAGAGTCGCTCCCTCCCTGAAGTAACCACCTCACCAGTCCTGGCTGCAAGTATGCAGTCTGTCTGGGTCTCCCCCAGGCTACCAAACCCACATGTTTGTCTCCTAGCCTGACTGCATGTAAATGCACAAGCACATGGTACTGCCTCATCCAAATCCTTCCCTATCAGAACATCTGCAGGATGGTAGTTTTGTACCCCTGTAGTCTCAAGACAACCTACTATTGGCATTTTGTCTTCCCACTTACTGACTCCATCACCCTTTGTTCCCCACCTTGACTCCATGGACAGCTGTATGCCACATGGCCCCACTGGTTGCATTCAAAACATTTAACCCTAGCTCCTGGACGTATACCTGGACTAGTGGCTTCCCCTGCTTCTGGCAGATTCTGTTGGGGCAGTCTGTGCTGCCCACCATGGGTTACTTTAAAGCCATGAACACTACTGGGGGTCCCTTTCCTGTGCAGGGCTGACCTGCTTGCCAGATATAGGTCTCCCAACTTATCAGAAGTACACATTGTCTGTCAGCTAACCAGATCCTCATGTTCTCAGGCAAAGTGCTAAGGGCTTGTTCCCTCACCAAAAGGTCTGCCAGCCCTTCAAAAGTGGTGACCTGACATCTACTCACCCACCTATGGAAATAAGTGCCCGGTTCAGCAACATATTGACACACACTTTCATCTGCCTTGTGTCTATACTCACGAAACTTTTGCCTATACGTTTCAGGTATTACCTTAAACAATTCTAACAAGTGATTTTTAACAGCAGTATAATCAAAACATGCAACGTCAGACATTTTTGACAAAACAGTTACAGCTTTACCATGGAGTAAGGTGGTCAGGAACCATATCCAGAGCCTTTGGTCAACACCATACTGTTTGCATACCCTATCAAACATATGAATAGAACTATCAAAATGATCCCCCTCTTTAAAATGCGGAAACAATGTACTGACCTGTTGTGCTTCTGGGGTCCAGTTTCTCCCTTCCCCATTACCTCCATGACTCTGGCAAAGAGTCATCATCTCTTTCTCATGCTGCCTCTGCTTCTCCTTTTCCTCAGCTTCCAGGCATAGAAGTTTTTCATTCTCCTCAGCCTGCAAACATCGCAGTCTCTCATTTTCCTCACTCTCAAGATGCCTCAGTCTCTCAGTTGCTTCTATTTCCACACGCCTGGCCTCCAACTCAAGTTTCTTCAGCTCCAGATGGATTTTTAAGTCCTCTGCAGAAATGCGCTGTTCATTCTCTGAGGGTATTATATCTCCACTGCCAGACTGATTGTCCTCCTGGTTGTTGTTTTCTGATGCAGCTGTAACCAAGGCTGCAATCAGGTCTGCCTTAGTCAGGTTTCCATGCACCAGTCCCCTAGGCTGGCACATCTCTGCCAGTTGACTCCTTGTCAGCTTTCCATACTCCTCTGCTGACATGCTGCCTGCTCACCCTGACTAACTAAGCTAAAGAAATAAAACAATTGTGATCTGTGCGTATTCACTTTGTGGCTGAGAGTACAAAACACCTTCAAAGCTCACTGTATACCAGCTACAGGAATTCACTCTACCCACACTACTACATGCCAGTTAGTATTTGCCAACCAATTAATATGTGGTGTGGATATCCCACCACTGCCAAACAATTAATATGTGATGCCCATGCCCTGGCCTAGCAATCAAGGAACCTCAACCCTCACCACTAACACCAGTGAGGGGCGTCTCATATAGGAGGAAAGGATAACAAATACACACAGTAAAGTTAAATTTGACTTAAGAGCACACAGAGATCGCAGTCAGTCCAGGGCTGGCCACTCCCTTGCTCTCCAGGTCCCCAATAAGAATCCTCACTGGCACAGCTATAGGGTCCAGATCTCAGCCTAGTGGGCAAGCTAAAACTTCCAGCACCCTCTCTGTCCACCCAGTGCTTCGTGTTCCTTCCCAAGTATCTGACACACACACACACACACACACACACACACACACACACACACACAGACACACACAGACAAACACAGACACACACAGACACACACAGACACACACAGACACACACAGACACACACTTTGAGAAGAGTTTATATAACCACACAGACACTCCTTGGGAAGGCTGGCACAGGTTCTCCAGCTGTGCCCCCTTTTCCAGACTATACGGTAGTACCAGCTGACACCACCCACTAATATTTATCAGCTACTCAAAGGTGCCTAAAAGGTTGTCCAATTATTACTTTGCAATAATATTATCAAATTGGTAGTATAGCCCAGGGCTAAAGCTATTAGAGTGGCTTTGTACAATTTTACCAAAGGCATGCAAGTACTCTAAAGAGTTTAAATTATCTCTACAAAAATAGCCGCAGTTGAAAGGGTTTAAAAATATTTAATAATAAATAGTCAAAACACAAGACAATACTTTTCACTACACAGTACTAGTCAAGAGTTCGGAGATCACAGAGAAATACTTAAAATAATTAAGTAGTACAGCTCTGACATCACAGAAAAACACTTAGTTTAATATTTCAAGCTTCTAGCTATTTCTAAGAGAAAAGACAAATCTAAGATAAATTACATAAAGAGCAAGACAGTGCTGATGAGTTGGATGAAGAGTTCAGAGATCACAGAGAAATACTTAAAATAATTAAGTAGTACAGCTCTGACACCACAGAAAAACACTTAGTCTAATATTTCAAGCTTCTTGCTATTTCTAAGAGAAAACACAAATCTAAGATAAATTACATAAAGAGCAAGACAGTGCTGATGAGTTGGATGGTCAAGACAAAAATGCTTAATGCTCTTTGATTTTCTCTGTTTTTAAAATCACATTCCTGCTTCATATTACATCATTCTTCACACTTCCCTGGGTTACCAGGCTAACAGAAACTACATTTACATTCTTCACCTCTAGGCAGAATCTAGAGCAAGAAAGGACATTTATGCATGCAAATTCTGGCCATTAACTCTGGCCTTAAAACAATAGCAAGAATTCTTTTGTCTAGACCGTCCAGAGCTGTGTTTACATCACAGGGTCACAACATGCTTTACTTGGTCAGCAGAGTGCGCTGTTGTTACATTTTTGCAGTTCCACATATAACAGCATTTTTTTTAAATAAGACAACAAGCCTGTGGTTTACATTAATATTTGCAGATGACAGAATTATTGCCAAAATTCTATCTGGCTAGGCTGGCAGCCTTCATCTATCTTACACCCAACCTTCACATATCCCCCCCCCCCCCGGATAACTCAAGCAAGTTTTTCAAGTGACCCTTGAGAAATGCTGCTTGAGGGAGTTAGGTCAATATGAGTATACCTTACCCCATTCCCTGTCTTGAAATCCCATCTGCACTGGCATTGCTAATCCCACTGCGGTGCTGCACTGACATATATGCTTGCAAACCTACACTCAATCTTAGCAACTTGGCCTTTTGCTGGCTGGCTCGGTTCTTCCTTGTCAGGCTGTGAGGGGAGCAGTTATGGTACTATAACTGGGGACAAACTTTCTGTAGTACCCTGCTGTCCCTAAAATGCTATCACCTCCTTTTTGGTAACAGGTGCAGGCCATGCCTGAATGGCTTCCACTTTGACAGGTTATGGCCTTATCTTACCACTCCCCACTCTATGTCCTAGGTAGGACACCTCTGCCATACCCACCTGACATTTGCTTGGGTTAATGGTCAACCCTGCCCTCTGTAGTCTGTCCAGCACCTCCCAGACATGCTGAAGGTGCTCTGGCCAGGAATAGCTGTAGATGGCAATATCATCTAGGTAAGCAAGGGCAAACCCTCCTTCCTCTGCCAGGATATGATCTACCAGCCTCTGGAAAGTTGCTGGGGCATTCTTCATCCCAAAGGGCATCTTTGTGAACTCATACAAGCCAAAGGGAGTCACAAAGGCTGACTTCTCTCTAGCACTGGTAGTCAAGGGCACCTGCCAGTAACCCTTGGTAAGATCAATGGTTGTAAGATACTTAGCCCCACTCAGCTGCTCTAGGGCCTCATCTGTCCCAGGCATGGGGTAAACATCCGACTCTGTGTAACTATTTAATTTCCTGTAGTCCACACAGAACCTGGTGCTGCCATCCTTCTTTGGCACCAGCACCACTGGAGATGCCCAGGGACTGTTGGACTCTTGAATTACCCCTAGTTCCAATATCTCCTGTACCTCCTCCCTCAGAGTCTATTTGACTCTCTCAGGCATTCTATAAGGGGCCTGCCTAATAGGCCTTTGGGGTCCTGTGTCCATCTGGCACTGCCCCAGGTGGGTGCACTCTGGTTTCCCAGTGAACATGTCCCCAAATTCCTGCAACACTGCTCGGATTTCTTGAACCTGGGTAGGAGATAACTGCTGGGACATTGCTACCCCTTCCACGGAGGTGTCAGCCTGAGCCTCACTGAGGAGATCAGTCCTTAGATCTCCCTCAGGCTCCTCCTGCAATCCACTGCAAATGCTCAGCACAGGGACCTCCCTATCATGGTAAGGTTTCATGATGTTAACATGGTACAAGTTGTGCCCCTGCCTTCTGCCTAGCTGTTCCACCATGTAATTAATAACATCACTTGCCTTTCTTACCACCTTGTAGGGTCCTTCCCAAGCTGCTTGCAGCTTGTTATGTCTGACAGGAATGAGAACCATTACCTGCTGCCCCACAGCATACTCTCTAGCTCAAGCATTCCTGTCATACCACACCTTTTTCTGTTGTTGGGCTTCTGCCAGGTTCTCCTGGGCCAAGCCCATGAGTTCCCTGAGCCTTGTCCTGAGGATTAGGACGTATGCCACAACAGACTCCTTGTGAGACTCGCACTCAACTTCCCACTCATCTCAAATTAAATCTAGAGGTCCCCTCACCTTACGTCCATACAGCAACTCAAAGGGTGAAAAACCTGTGGATTCCTGAGGAACCTCTCTGTAAGCAAACAACAGATGGGGCAAATATCTGTCCCACTCCCTCTTAAACTGATCTGCAAATGCCTGTAGCATGGACTTGATTGCAGAGTTTAACCTCTCAACAAGACCACTAGTCTGGGGTTGGTAGGGGGTGGTCTTCATGTGCTTCACCCCATAGGACTTCCACAGACGAGCCAGCAGGTCTGACATGAAATTGGCACCTCTGACAGTCAGTATTTCTTTTGGGAAACCCACCCTGCTGAAAATCTCTAACAGAGCATTTGCCATCTTCTCTGCCTCAATAGAGGACAAAGCCACTGCCTCAGTGTATCATGTAGCATAATCCACTACCACTAGGATATACTTTTTCCCTGTGGAACTTGGGGTACTCAGGGGACCCACAATATCCATAGCTACCCTCTGAAATGGCTCATCAATCACAGGCAAAGGCATCAAAGGAGCTCTCATCTTGTCTCCTACCTTGCTTAATTTTTGGCACTGTTCACAGGTCCTGCAGTACCCTGTTACATCTCTGGAAATTCCAGGCCAATAGAAGTTTTGCATAATATGCTTCTTTGTACATTTTATGCCCATATGACCTGCAAAGGGAATATCATGGGCTATGGCTAGAAGTGCCAAATGGTAGGCTCTAGGCACTACCAACTGCTGTACTCTCTCACCTTCTAGCCCTTCCTCAGGGGTCCACTCTCTGTATAATAACCCTTGGTCCCAGTATACAGATTCACCCTTTTCTTGAGAATCAGGTGCCTGCCTAGCTACATGTTTCAGGCCTTGCAATGTAGGGTCTGAGAGCTGAGCCTGTCTCAACTCTCTCCTTGTAACCCTTCCCAGCTCCCCTTCCACAGGAAGTCTGGCATCCTCTGACAGTGGTGCCTTACTGTCAGCCTGGGTACTACTACTCACCTCTAACTTTGCAATCACTCTGTCCAAGGGACCATCAGTATCCACAAGCAGCTGTGGCTCACATTCAGGCTCACTGCTACAGAGTCGCTCCCTCCCTGAAGTAACCACCTCACCAGTCCTGGCTGCAAGTATGCAGTCTGTCTGGGTCTCCCCCAGGCTACCAGACCCACATGTTTGTCTCCTAGCCTGACTGCATGTAAATGCACAAGCACATGGTACTGCCTCATCCAAATCCTTCCCTATCAGAACATCTGCAGGATGGTAGTTTTGTACCCCTGTAGTCACAAGACAACCTACTATTGGCATTTTGTCTTCCCACTTACTGACTCCATCACCCTTTGTTCCCCACTTTGACTCCATGGACAGCTGTATGCCACATGGCCCCACTGGTTGCATTCAAAACATTTAACCCTAGCTCCTGGACGTATACCTGGACTAGTGGCTTCCCCTGCTTCTGGCAGATTCTGTTGGGGCAGTCTGTGCTGCCCACCATGGGTTACTTTAAAGCCATGAACACTACTGGGGGTCCCTTTCCTGTGCAGGGCTGACCTGCTTGCCAGATATAGGTCTCCCAACTTATCTGAAGTACACATTGTCTGTCAGCTAACCAGATCCTCATGTTCTCAGGCAAAGTGCTAAGGGCTTGTTCCCTCACCAAAAGGTCTGCCAGCCCTTCAAAAGTGGTGACCTGACATCTACTCACCCACCTATGGAAATAAGTGCCCGGTTCAGCAACATATTGACACACACTTTCATCTGACTTGTGTCTATACTCACGAAACTTTTGCCTATACGTTTCAGGTATTACCTTAAACAATTCTAACAAGTGATTTTTAACAGCAGTATAATCAAAACATGCAACGTCAGACATTTTTGACAAAACAGTTACAGCTTTACCATGGAGTAAGGTGGTCAGGAACCATACCCAGAGCCTTTGGTCAACACCATACTGTTTGCATACCCTATCAAACATATGAATAGAACTATCAAAATGATCCCCCTCTTTAAAATGCGGAAAAAATGTACTGACCTGTTGTGCTTCTGGGGTCCAGTTTCTCCCTTCCCCATTACCTCCATGACTCTGGCAAAGAGTCATCATCTCTTTCTCATGCTGCCTCTGCGTCTCCTTTTCCTCAGCTTCCAGGCATAGCAGTTTTTCATTCTCCTCAGCCTGCAAACATCGCAGTCTCTCATTTTCCTCACTCTCAAGATGCCTCAGTCTCTCAGTTGCTTCTATTTCCACACGCCTGGCCTCCAACTCAAGTTTCTTCAGCTCCAGATGGATTTTTAAGTCCTCTGCAGAAATGCGCTGTTCATTCTCTGAGGGTATTATATCTCCACTGCCAGACTGATTGTCCTCCTGGTTGTTGTTTTCTGATGCAGCTGTAACCAAGGCTGCAATCAGGTCTGCCTTAGTCAGGTTTCCATGCACCAGTCCCCTAGGCTGGCACATCTCTGCCAGTTGACTCCTTGTCAGCTTTCCATACTCCTCTGCTGACATGCTGCCTGCTCACCCTGACTAACTAAGCTAAAGAAATAAAACAATTGTGATCTGTGCGTATTCACTTTGTGGCTGAGAGTACAAAACACCTTCAAAGCTCACTGTATACCAGCTACAGGAATTCACTCTACCCACACTACTACATGCCAGTTAGTATTTGCCAACCAATTAATATGTGGTGTGGATATCCCACCACTGCCAAACAATTAATATGTGATGCCCATGCCCTGGCCTAGCAATCAAGGAACCTCAACCCTCACCACTAACACCAGTGAGGGGCGTCTCATATAGGAGGAAAGGATAACAAATACACACAGTAAAGTGAAATTTGCCTTAAGAGCACACAGAGATCGCAGTCAGTCCGGGGCTGGTCACTCCCTTGCTCTCCAGGTCCCCAATAAGAATCCCCACTGGCACAGCTATAGGGTCCAGATCTCAGCCTAGTGGGCAAGCTAAAACCTCCATCACCCTCTCTGCCCAATCAGTGTATCATGTCCCTGTCCAAGTAGCTGACACACACACACACACACACACACACACACACACACACACACACACTTTGATGAAACAATGTGCCCTTAAAATAAATAAAATTATACTTCTGAATTAACTCCATTAGTTGCAAACATACTCTACATTTATTATGGGTTAATTCCCCATCTTTAAAAATTATTTCTTCTAATAATTTGATACCTTCATTGGGTGGTATACAGGAGAATAAATCCACTATATCTATGGTGAGAAATTACATCCCATCCTGATACATATCTTGCTTTAATTCCTTCAGAAAATACTATGAATCACATAAAATATTCTTTCTCTTTACCCAAACATTTTTATCCACATATTTAGACAGAGGAAAAGTCTTTCCCCCCTCTGCTGATATTATAGGCCTTATCAGTGGATCTTTGTCATTCTTGTGGATTTTGGGGATTCAGATATTGAGGGGATCCTAGGTTTTTCGACTTTTAAATATTTTAAGGTACTTTGATCTAGTAAGCTTTCTAAAACCATGTAATCTAAGACCATATCAATTCTCCTATATGCTATGTTTATCTCATATTTTGACACAATCTCATGTTGACTAGTATCCATTAAAACATTATTCATTTTTCCTTCATAAATAAGGGAATCCCTTAAAGCTGTATGCCTTCCTTTATTGGGTTTCATAACTCTTATACTCTTATTGTTCTTAAGTTCACCCAAAATATTATTTTCTCCATTGTTCAAACTAGTCTTATATTTAACTCTGGAATAACATTTTCTAATATCTTTCTCCACCATTTGTTCAACATTTTTAATTTGGGGATGTAGGGGGGTTAAAAATGCTTTCTTTTCTTAAGGACGCTCAACTGTCGGGGTGTATTATTCTGGGAAAACAATAAATCTAAATTAATTTTCCTTGTAAAGATTTTTACATCTAGTAAAATTTTTGTTAAATCACCCTTTTTAATGGAATAAATTTGGAACCTTTAGACAGAAGATGGAAATGTTCATTTTGAAGCTCAGTAATACTAAAATTATAAATACTATAACCATCTTTTATGAACCTACAAGGATTGTTTACATCTTGTTCTATACCTTCCACTGAGTGGGATATACTAGCAACATTCAGTATCTCCCCCTCCTCCCTCCCCTCTAAAAGTGTTGTTGTCCATGCTGGCATTGATTATTATTCCTATTTTTGATTCTTTCCTATCTTCTCAATGGGGGGATTAAATGGTCCTCCAAAAAATCATCTAATCCATTCACTCCATCACCAATATGTACTTCCCCTTCAATCTAGTTAAAACCAGTTTCATCTTTGTTACCATTTCCCTCATAAACCTTAAAACTAGTTTTAGGTATGGGGTAACTTACATTGTTTTTATAATCATTAAGATCCCTTTCTAACTTTTTTATCTTTCTTTTAAGTAGTTCATCACATTTCCCATCAATATCAACCCTATTCTTGTAATACTCTCCCTTTTCTGTGGGGATGGTATGCATTAAATAATTTTTTATACACTCATTCAAACCCTCAATTTCCTTCTGTAAACTTTTTTTAATTCTGTCATTTTCCCTTATCCCTTATCATAGCCTTTAATACATCAAGTCCACATTTATTAAAAATGTCTATCAGTTCTTTATGAAACATACTGTCAACAATCACATTATTAGGATATTTGCATATCCTTAATCCTTTAAGTACTATGCCATCTAAAATACATTGCCTCAATAGCCATTTTCTATAGCTAAAGTTTTATATTTGTTCATTAATTTGGCCAGTGTATCCAACGTAACTTTGTATGAATCCACCACATGGGCCATTACATTCACTTTGTCTTTAAAATTGACAGCATAACTGACCTTTAACCACTCTTTAATGTCCTCTTTGTTCCTTTCTGTAACTTCAGCAAAAGTCCGTTTTTGTTGCTCTGGTGGTATAGTAAAACCCCACTTCGATTTACATCGGTGGCTGTTTCTCTGCCCCTTAAGAGCTCTGGAGTTTCATGAAAATTAAAATTGCTCACTCCGTTTAAGCAGGCCAAAGCATTTTTACCCAAACAAACAGTATTTTCCACACTTTTGCAACATATATTGCTGTTTAAAGCATTTGCTTCCTGGTTTCACCCTTCTTGAGCTTTGGTAACTGCATCCACCAACAATTGGCTAAGGTAGGGGTTAAAAGATCAATCAATTGTGACAGCTGACCAATCAGCTTCCTCGCATGTCCTAGATCCTCCTTACTACTTGTTCCTTCATTCTCAGTGCTTGTTCCAGCTTCCATGGCCACAAACCAGTAAACCATAATGAAAAAATGCCAAACCAGGTACCAAATAAACTCCAAATCAACATCAGTGGCATCCTGGATACCAAAACAAAACCACCAATCGGTAGCACTAAAGGTTTATTGAGAACAACACCACATAAACGTACTTAAAACAGAAATACATTTTCGTCTCCTACTTCATCAGATGTGGACTGACAGGCTACCAAATCTCTTCATTTTATATATAGCCTCTAATTATCTAAAAATAAATAATGATACCCAATTAATTAAGTATACAATTAAGGCAAACATTTAAAAGAAAATTCTGTAAACATTTAGTTCAAACATATAAAACTGTTAAACTATAATTAAAACCTTACTAAAACATTTCTTTTCTACAATAACCCTCCCCATGCTTTTCTAAAAATCTTTTTCCAAACAAGCATTTATACACCATACCATAATACATAAGATTTAAAATCTGGAGTGAATGAAAGGTAAATTAAAAAAATAAATAAATAATGACCCTTGATACATTGTATTGGAGCTCCACCTCCTGGTCAAGAAAATATAATGCATAATTTACATCAAAGAAATGAAGGATGGTTAAAACAACGTAATATTACATGAAATGTGTACTAAAATAACAGAAAAATGATTGATTTTTAATGCTTGGTTTAGCTTCTCGTGTCAATCTAGGGGGACACAATATTTGATTGCCTGGGAAGACATGGTTGACAGACCTTGCTTCTTTGCCAGGGATGGTCTGCACCTATCCCCTTTTGTCTTTCAGACACTGGGAAAGACCTTTTCCATCCTCATACTGCCTTTTTTATGCAATGCAAAACTGATAAACCTCCTGTCATAACTGAACCTCTGAAGGACTATCCGAAGGTGGTACTGCTCAATGCTAGATGTC
This sequence comes from Protopterus annectens, assembly GCF_019279795.1. Classification (NCBI taxonomy): domain Eukaryota; kingdom Metazoa; phylum Chordata; order Ceratodontiformes; family Protopteridae; genus Protopterus; species Protopterus annectens. The sequence goes on along the minus strand of NC_056729.1, from coordinate 1,943,209,867 downwards.
TTAACAAGAAACTCCACTCCCTGCAAGCCTTCCTCTCCCTGGAGAGTGTAGACATCTGTTTAGAAATGGGGGCATGGTCTAAATTTGCCAAGAGTACCCCAGCAATGCAAGGGTATAATATTTTTCATATGTTTAGACCAACTACTGCACATGAGGAAACTATAGGCAAAGGAGTCCTAGTCTATATTTAAAGCATCTCACAGCCAGACTAGTTAAAGTGTATGACCCACTGGAACTCATGCATGTAAAACTCACTATAAACAGGGTCTCATACCATATCCTTGCAACCTGTAAGTCCCTCTCCATGTCCCAGGAAGCCCATACTATGTATGTCAGTGTACTACAGTCCCTAACCATTCAGTGCAATACTATATTCATGGGGGATGTCAACTAACCCTCTATAGATTGGGAATCATATACCACTTCTAATGCATAAGCCTGGCGATTCCATAACTTTACTAATATGAACATCATGAAACAGTTGGTCGATTCTCCTACCAGAAGTATGAACATTCTTGACCTTGTACTCACAAACATGGGGGTCTAATTTTTCTCACCCTAAGTAATGTCCTTGCTTGTCAGATATGATCATAAGGCAGCATTGTGTGAAATGAAAATTAAATTTGGGATCCAGAAAAACCAAAAACCTTTAGGAACACTTCTAATGTCAATTTCTCTTTGTTAAGCCTCTCCTTGGCTAAATTCCAAGCACTCCCAAACCCAGTTAATACCATATCATATGCTGAGCTATATGCAAAATCTCTGTACAGCCATACTGATATAGAGCGAGCTGTGCCCACTCATATTAAGAATAAAACAAATGAAATGAGAAGACAAGCCATCCTGGTGGAATCACAATACAATCAGTTATACAACAAAAGAAAAAGGTTTGGCCAAGTGTAGGAGTACCAAAGTCATACATACATACTAAAAGCCCACTGACCAATCTAAACTTGCAGCAAAGAGGGTTAGTTAATACTACAAAGGCTAACGTTGAAGAAAAAATAGCTTCTCAGGCAAAGGACTGCCACAAAATTTTCTACAGCTATGCCTTTAACCTCTGGGAAAATCACCCACACTCATCCAGAAGGCATTGCCAACTTTTGGCTGACAGGTTCAACTCAAATTTCTCCCCCCACTCCCCCCCAATAGTACAAAGGAAATACCACATACCTTAATCCCCCCAACCATTACTACATAAGAGGTCATTAATGCATTTCTAAGGCCAAAAACAATGTATCGATGGGCCCTGATAACATCATGTGATGTTTAATATATAACATGAAACGTGACCTCTCTGGTCCACTTGAATTATTTTTCAACTGTCAGGTTTTGTGAGCAAGGAATGGAAGAGGGCTACAGTCATTTCCCTGTGCAAAGGAGGTCCAACCACTGATCCAGGTAACTACAGGCCCATAAATCTGACAAATCTCATATGTAAGGCCATGGAAAGAACCATCATGGACATGATGAATGAGGACAGAGGTAACCTGCAAACACTGGACCCATCACAGTTTGGCTTTGTTAAAGGAAGATCATGCTTACTAAATACTTCTTTTTTTAAATGGCCACCAAAGCATTGGATGAAGACAAGACTGTACACACAGCTTACCTTAACCTGGCCAAGGTTTTGATGCAATACCCCTCTGAAGCATTACAGACAAGCTTACTAATTTAGGTATATACCCTTTTATCACCCACTGGATAGCCAAATGGTCACTGATAGGCTCCAGGAGGTCAAAATAGTTGAGGCCACCTCCACCAAGAGGCCAGTCACTAGCAGAACCCTCCTCAGTGCTTGGTTTTGGGCCCACTCCTTTTTGGTTGACTAAGTTTGCAGATGATTGCAAGCTGGGGGCTATCACTGGCTCCCCTGCATACTCTAGTATTCTTCAAGAAGGCATATATCTGACTAATAAATGGTGCCAAAGCCATGGTCTTAAACTCAATGCTAAAAAATGCATAATTGTACCCTTTGGAGAGCCAACTATCCCAGCTAATAACCATGTTGATATTATGCCCCCTATGAATAAACCAGTGGTTAGGGTTCCGGGTAGAGACGTAGACAGTAGCTTTATTCCTTTAACATGAAAGAAACTGACTGAGCATGTATCTATCCATCTGTCTATCTATCAAACTATGTAACTCTAGAATTGAATCAATCAATGTATATATATATATATATACCCATCTGATTACCTCAGTTTTAGTACAAATGTATTTAACAATGTATCTCTCACTCACTCTCTCTTTGTAGTCTGCCTCTCTGTCTATCTATGTATTTGTATTATAACTCCCTTTTCTGTCCAACTGTCTACCTGCCTGTGTATATGCCTTTCTCTCTGTCCATTAGCTGAAGAAAACTAGATACTAATCAATATGAATATCATACTTTACTAATAAAGAGATCAGACTCACAGATTAACACCTGCACTACTACTTCTTCTTTCAGCTTTTTCCCGGTTAGGGGTCACCACTGCTCATGATTGGCAGTGGAGTTTTTACAGTGTCGAGTTGCCAGCGCAGCACCCAACCTTCCACAGAAAGCACACACATACACACACACACACACACACACACACACACACACACACACACACACACACACACACACACACACCTAGGGTCAATTTAGTGTGTCCAATCCACCTACAGCATGTCTTTGGGATGTGGGAGGAAACCGGAGCACCCGGAGAAAACCCACACAACCACAGGGAGGACATGCAGACTCTGCACAGAAGGCACCCCTGCAGAGGATCAAACCGGAGAACCTCTTGCTGTGAGGCGGCAACGCTAACTGCTGCACCACCGTGGCCATCCAATTAACAGCTGCACTAAATGTACATAATCTGTATTCAAGAAAATCCCTACATGTATTGTATGCTTTCTAGTCACTCAGAAAGACCACACTGTACAAGTGTGCATGTAGTCTATACTTTGTGGTAACCTTTATGAATCCCCTCAGTATTTAAGAGAGCAAGAAAATCAGTAGGAAAACTGAAATTAGGATGAGGAAGGTGTGGGTTGTGCTTGTGTTGTCAGTTCACTTAGAAGAGTGCACACTTAGTTTACATGTAGTGTAGACATTAATCCCAGAGTCAGTGTTTCGCAACAACATAAAGAACTGCCTATTGCCAGGATGCAAATGTAGTCTTTTGGCTGAAGTTAACTTTATGTGAGGAAAGTGCAAACTCTTTATGGTGGACTGATGCTCTGCTGAAGTGCACAAGAAATTGTACTCTTAGCAGAATTTGCAAGGAAAAACATCTGTAGTTGTAGTATCGTTTCACATCAGTCCGTAAATAGCAACATGAATGATATGATAGTAATTCAGGGTAACATTACTAAAACGGTGCCGTGACATATGAATGAAGATATATAAGGAGAGAAAGATACAGAAGAAATGTCAAAACTGACATGCTAGGCATGAGAATGAAGCAGGGGATCTAAAAAAAATAATAATAATAAAAAAAATAGAAAAAGTAATATCGTATGAAGGAATGGACTTCTGATGGAGGCATACACAGGAAACAAAACACAGCAATGGCAGATGTATGAACTGTGTAAGGACAAATTCTACTAAGAATTGTCAGTGGTACAATGAATAACTGATCACTGGGTATACAATGGAAGATGATGCAGAAATGGAGCAAAGATATATAATGTTTTTTTAGTTTAGGAGATGCAGATCAGCGTGATTCTGCTTAGTAAAACACCCACAGTTTATACTAATGGGTAGTTATGTGGTTTGGAGTTTCTAATATTTTGCTGTTTAAGGCTTCTTACACTGAGTACAAAGGTAAGCACAAAGCTTAGTACCACCAGTAATTGTAAGACTATGAACAAGCTCATGTAGTGGAGTATTCTTTACTTACTAATACAAACAAACTCAGCGAGGTAGTTGCTCACTACAGAATTGTTACATAATAGTGACTGCACAAAACAACACACAAACACACACACACGCAAATATACTCACACACATGCGCATGCACACACACACACACACACACACACACACACACACACACACACACACACACACACACACACACACACACACACACACACACACACACACACACACACACAGATACACACAGATACACACAGATACACACACACACACACACACACACATGCACACACACACACATGCATGCATCTGTGCATTCGCTCAATCACTAATATTGCCTCACCAGTTTTGCAAGCTAGTATACCAATACTGACATTGTAGTGCAGCATAAGGAAGATGCTGGACTTCTGAAGAGTGGTATGCAGTGACAGAAATACAGCTGAATAGAAAATATTCCATGGCACATTAAAAAGAAAAAAAGAATCCTTGCCTAGTTCCCCATATGCAGCATGAAATCCACCTTAAGTCAGGCCTTCAGGTAGGGCATATCTGGTCAGCAAATGTAAAATGACCCGTATGTAAGCATCTAAATATTTTCTGCAAATGTTGTACTGTTGCATGTCTCAGTGTAAAAACATTATAAAAGTTTTTATTAGAATTCTTCTTGTGAAACATATTAAGAGACTTTTCTGTTGATGTTATGACTGGTATTAATGGGACAGCACACAATTCAGAAGCAAAAGATCACAGATACTATACAGTGCAGCTTCTATAAAGAGGTTTAGAAGGCTTTCATAGAACATTTGTTCTTAGGCAGTTGAACACCTTTCCACCATTTGGGGAGGGGGGAGACTGGGTGCTGACAAAAATAATAATGCACCCCAGAAAAATATATAATCAGTATCAAGTCAACAATTATTGATGCCAAGAGAAAATATAGTTGACCATTTTGAAATGGGAAGAGACAGGAAGCACTGTGACATTTCAATGAATAGTTAAAGCATTATATTTTAACTTCACTGAAATTGTGCATTGTCATTTAAGGAATAATACTAAATACACTTTCTAATTATGAAACCCTGCTGTGAAGATCATGTGTCTGATGAGCTCATTTCAAATGTAATTTAGTTACTTTTCCTTAATTCTTGTAATTTTTCTTCACTGTATATGTTATTTACTCGTTTTCTGAGATCCGTAAAGAATTGTTGGTAAAAGGACCCCATCTCAGACATCAATGGTGCAAGACTGGAACAAGTCCTGGATGAGATTCACTCCATTACAGAATAAATGTGTGTGCAATTTATGACAAGTAAGCCCAACACAGAACAAATGTGTGCCTGTGTGCACATGTACATGTGTATAAACTCTCTCTCACACACACACACACACATATATATATATATATATATATATATATATATATATATATATATATATAGTTCCCCTTCACTAGATCGAGTTACTGAAAGCTCAAAATTTGTAAGTTCGAGCCCAGAATCTCGAGTTTTCAGTAACTCGAAATTGTGAAGGGAAGAGAACCAATAAAAAAAAACAAGTTTACTTACATGTATGCAGAGGGCCTAGTCCCCCTGCACTCTCACTGCTTAAATATATCAGCTCCGTGACAACACTATAGCGGAGGAATGGAAATTCTCCTGTTGTGCGCTTCTGCATACAGTGCGGAATGTGAGATTTTCCTCATCCCCATTCTAATGCGATCTTGTAGTTGGTATATTTAAGTAGGGGTGTGTGGGGGGTGCAGGGGGGCTTGTCCCCCCTGCAAAAACATTGTAAAGACATTTTTGCAATGTCTTTTCCCTACACTTTAGAATTTCAACTTACTGAAAACTTGAGATTCTGGGATCAAGTTTATGAATTTCGAGCTTTCAGCAATTTGAGATTCTAAAGGGGAACCATATATATATATATATATATATATATATATATATATATATATATATATATATATATATATATATATATATATATATATATATATATATGTATACAAACACATACAGATGCACACACACTTAGATGTAATGATACCTACGCACACATTCAGATTCAATCACACACACACATATACACATTCACACACACTCACACAGCTACAATCACACACACACACACACACACACACACACACACACACACACACACACACACACACACACACACACACACACGCACACACACACGCACACACACACACACACACACACACACACAACATTCTTCTCATTAGATCTCACAGAATATCCCTGATCCTCAATTGCTGGTCTGATGAGGGCCGAGTATAATGGAATTACAACATCCTTAGATCTAGATGTGATGCCTTTACTTATAAGATGTGCCATATAAAAAGATTTCCTTACTACTGTGGATATGGGGTGGTCATAGTTCAGGTTGCTATCAACCTAAATACCCAGATCACGTACCACTGGGTCTAAACTTAAGGGGCTGCTGTCTGTAATGTAATTTGTATGGCTGTCAGCTTTTCCAAAGGAAATAATGCATGTTTTTGCATTTACCTTTAATCTATGGCTCTGGCAGCAATCATTTGTCTGCATTAATTCTTTTCTGCAGTTAATTAACATCATTGAGGATTCAATGATTGCTCCCAGTTTGCAATCCTCAGCAAACTTTGTCAGCCACAGTCCACCCACATTTGCCTTGTCTTCTGTGAAATAAATTAAGAACAGTAGGGGGCCCAGCAAAAAACTGTTGCATGCCATTGGTGACTAGTTTTTTGCTAGAGGTGAAGTTGCCCACTTTGGCAGTATGTGTCCTATTGGTGAGCCAATTGGCTACCCATCTGGTATTGTAGGGGTTCATTCCCAATTAAGAGAGTTTCTCTATGAGATCTAACCAGGGGATGGTGTCAAATGCCTTGGCTAGGTCAAGATAGGTGGTTTGCACTGACTTTCCCCTCGTCTAGAACCTTGGTGACTATCTAGAACATTTCAACCATGTTTAACAGGCATGATCTACCTTTAATGAATCCAAACTGGGTTGAGTCCAGAGTTTGGAGATTACCCATGCCCTTGTTAATAAGGGCCATAATGATTCTTTCCATGGCCTTGCAGATGAGACTATTCAAGCTTGTGGGCCTATAATTCCCACGGTTGGTTGATGGTCCCCCTTTGTGTAGAGGGATTACTGTTGCTGTGTCCAGTGGAACATAGCCAGTTCTCATGATGTGGTTAACCAGAGATCCAACTGGGTCTGCTAGGTCATGTTTTAAGTTGTTTAAAATGCAACCTGGGATATTGTCTGCTCCCACTGATGCCTTGTTTTTACCCATAAAAAGTGAAAAATAACCTGCTTTCTTGAGATAGTAGGTTGAGGAATGGTGGCAGGTATACTTTGGAAGATGACTGGAAGGGACAAATCTTCTTTTGTAAAGTTTTCTCCAAATCTGTCAGCTAGCAGATTGTCTATTACCTCCTGTTAAGTATGGGTGGTGCCATCCACAACCAGTTGATTACATAGCTAGGTATTCCCTTTTAGATTTTGGATGTACTTAAAGAAGGCCTCTTGATTATCCTAAGCTAGGGAGACTAATTATTCTTTGTATTTAGCTTAGGAGAACCTGATAAGATGTCAAATTTGTTTGTTTAAGCTATGGAGGGATTTCTTCCTATGCTGAGCCAGTTCCCTCTTGTTCTTAGACATTGGTTTTATTCTCTTATTGTATAGCCTTTTTTAAACTAGCATGGCTTTTTTTTTTTTTTTTGGCAAGACCTGGTTTTAATCCAGTCAAGTATAGCCAATACTATACAACTGTTTACTTGGTTATACTGGGCACTGGTGTATACCTCTGCGTAGGAGTCTGTGTTATCTGTGTTCTCGGAGGCTTTAAAACTTCTACCACTTAGTAGGAGGTGATTTGTCTTAGAAAAGTTCTTAAGCATTTTTGAGCTTGAAGGGGTATCTGGTCTTACATTGAATGATCTTACCATGGATGACATCACACAGGATGGGGGGAGTGCAATGCTCTCCTATGTTAGTGAGTGCTATGTCCAGGACACCTAAGCCTCTTGTGGGTATGTTGACTAGCTGTTTCAGAGTATTTTCATTAACAAAGTCTAAGAGCCTCTGAGCCAGCATGTTTGTGGTCATGTACATTTCCCAGTCAATGGTAGGATAATTAAAATCACCCATTGGTAAGGTGTTGGGCTGTATGGCAGGTGACTCCACTAAGACCAGGTATGTGGTATGCTTTCCCTGTTTCATGGTGCGTGACCTATACCTAGCTATGACATGGTAGGGGGCTTTGCCTATAGTTAAATGGACATGGAGTAGCTCAAGAGAATCATAGTGTTTGATGAGTCTCAAGGTGGACATATCCTTGATGAAGATGGATACTCCTCCTCTGTTTCTTTCTTGCTCAGTTTGTGGTCTGAATGTATGGAACATATTGCATGGCATGGGTGCTTTCCACACCTTTGAACCATGTCTTGCTGACTGCACAGGCATCAGCATCTTCCAAAGTGAAGATTGCTTCCAGGAAGTGCAGTTTCTTGATTAAACTCCTAGCATTAAGCAGCAGTACTTTGAGTTTATCTAGAGAGGATTTTGTTACATTGCTAGGCTGGCCATTTTGACATAGCTTAAAACAGGCATAATAGGGCTGGATAATGCCATTGCCAGTATCTGAAAGTCTAGAAGAGACAGGTGCAGGAAAATACTGCCAAGGCACAGTGGTGTGTCGACCATGTCCTGTCAGACTGACAGATAGCGGATCCCCTTGGACTTTTGTATTGTGGCATAATCCTTGGAAAAGGTAGAATGCTGCTTAACGCTACACATAATTTGAGAGCTCAGACTTCATATAATTCAGAAAGTGTACCTCATTGTGAAGCTATTCTGAGCACTTTTTTATGTGTATCCGAACAATATTCAAAGTATGTCTGTGTGTATCTCACACAGACATACATTGACAGACAGGCAGATAGACACACACACACACGCACACACACACACACACACACACACACACACACACACACACACACACACACACACACACACACACACACACACACACGCACACACACGCGCACACACACACGCACACACGCACACACACACACACACACACACACACACACACACACACACACACACACACACACACACACACACACACACACACACACATATCAAACAGTGAATCAGGAGCACTTTGAGCCTTATTGAATAAGATGTCAGCATACCTGGATAGAACCTGGGTACATGGAAAACATATAGCGACTGCTGTTCTACAGATTGTCGTCCCCTAGGAAAGCAGACTGTCTTTCTCTAATGATTCTAAAAATTATTTCTCTGACACTGCTCTTTGACCAGCATAGCTGTAGCTCTAAGAATTGTTTCAGCCCATGCCCCAGCCATAGTCTACTGCCCAGTCTTGCCATCTTGCAGTCTTCAGGCACTATTTTAAGGGTCAATGTTCAATCTGAAGATCACTATCAAATGATGCCCAGCGTATTGACCGGATTCCCATGGACACTGAGTGGCAGCACATCTTGTCTTTATAGGTTCAAAGGAGATTACTAGCTTAATGGTTTAAGAGCCCTTACAGTCCTAGCCAAAATAACCCAATTTTACCCAATATATAGCCCCTAGATGCAAGAGGATGGTATGGATTTCTGCCTATGCATTGCTTGCCTTATAGATTGGCCCTGTCCTTAAGGGACATAGGCACTATTCTAGGTGGGAATTTGTGATTCCCCATCCATTGATCCAAACTGCGTTTGAAGATGGACAAGGAAGAGCTCTGCTTAACGTGAGTAGGAAGCCTGTTCCAAAGAAGGGGCAATCTCTGAGACACATATCTGTCTTTCCAAAATGTTTTAAGTCACTAACTATGTTTAGCACTAGTGCTGTTTGACTTACAAATGAGTATCAGCTCCAGTAGGGATGGATCTGTGAGTTCCTTGTAGATCTGGCATAGGTCACCCCTTAATAGTCAGTAGGAGACAGTGTAAAGGGATAGGGCTTTTGTCTATATGCATAGAACATAATGTTTACAACTGCATTTTCTCTGTGTGGTACCTCTGAGGTAAATCCATCTGCTGTAAGGGCCAAGTCAAGTACATACCAAATGGCACATTGTACTCAGTCATTGGTCTAATAAGGACTGAGTTCTGTGAGACTATAATTTCCTTGGATCTGGATACCACAACTTTACTTATAAGTTGTGCCACATAGAAGGACTTCATCACCACTGTGAGCACATGGCGGTCACAGTTCAGGCTACTATCTATCTGTGTACCTAGATTTCTCATCTCTGAGTTTACTCTTAGTGGTGTGCTCTAAATGTTGTAATTTGAAGAGGTATCTTTTTGCATTTAATTTTAGGCCATGGTTCTGGCACCAATCATTTGTCTGATCTAGACTCTCTTGAAGGATATGTACATCACTGGGGAATTCATTTACTGCCTCCAGCTTGCAGTCATCGGCAAACTCTGTCATCCAGAGGTCTTCCACATGAGCCATGACTTCAGAGAACTATGTTCCAAACAGGAGAGGTACCACCACTGAGCCCTGTGGCACACCACTAGTAACTGGCCTTTTGCTGGATCTAGATTTTCCCACTTTAACCACATGTTCACTCTGTGGCCAATTGGCTATCTGGTGACATATTGATTATGCCCAGTTTTGTGAATTTCTTTATAATACCTGAGTGGAAAATTGTGTCAAATGCCTTGGTCAGGTTGAGGCAGACATTATGTACTGTTTTACACTCATCCATGGTATTACCGACTTTCTCAAAGGAATTCAGTAGGCATGACCTGCCCTTGACAAGGCCAATTTAGGGTGGGTCCTGTGTCTGCAGATTTTCTATGTCATTATATACCAGGTCCATGATTATTCTTTTCATGGTCTTACATATATGACTAGTCAAACATACGAGTCTGTAATTTCCAGGGTCAGTAGATGGTTCCCCTTTATGCAGAGGAATGACTATTACTGTCCTCCACTTTATCTGGAGAAATCTAGTCTGTAGGATGTGATTAAATACAGATCTTAATAGGCTTGATAAGTCCTGATTTAAGCTGTTTAAGAAACAACTTGATATATTGTCAGGCCGCATCGAAGCCATGTTTTTAGATTTAGAGAGGGCATTGGCAACCTGTTCTTTGATGATAACTGGCAGTGGAGTGGTGGAGGGTATATCTTGTAGGAGAATTGGGGTGATGAGGAGTGAAAATTTAGTTGAATTTGTCAGTCAATAGATTTGCTATATTTTCTGGCTGAATATAGGTGATGATATCTACAACTAATTCTGCACATTGTTAGGTGTTTCCCTTAAGACTGTGGACATAACTGAAAAATGCCTTATGGTTATCCTTAGCTTTAGTGGCTATTTTTACCTCAAAGTCTGCTTTTGGGTACTTGTCCAGTTCCCTGATTTTCTTGTTTAGAGCAATGAGGAACTTTTTAGCTCTGTTGTGTACATTCCCTCTTACTTCTTAACAGGATTTTATTTCTTTTGTTGTTCAACCTATCAATACCAGGGGTCCACCAGGGTGGCTTATTTTTGTGGTTTGACCTGGATTTATTTTGTTCTAGTACTGCTGTTTCTATGCAACTGTTTATAAGGTCATACAGGGCCTTTTTATATGCCTCTGCATAGATTGCTGTGTTTTCTGGATTTGGGGGAGCTTGAAAACAAGCTATTCCATCTCCTAATAGTGAGTATTTTACCTTAGAGAAGTTTTTAAAAGTTTTTTTGGGTTTGGTGAGAGGACTAGTTTAGAAATGCAAAAAAGAAGGTGGAAAACAATGATCAAGTCATTTGGGGGTTGTAGTCAAACGTTTGGTTTTGCAATCATCTGGGACTGCAATGAAGAAAAATGGGTAGCTCTGAATGCTGACAGAATGCCAGTCTGCACAGCATGGGGAATTTGTGGACGTCAACTTCTACATCTATGGGCCATTGCTTAACTTTATCTGAGCTGCAGCATTTTGTACACAGCATAGGTGGCCACACAAAGAAAGGGAATTCAGGCCAACAAAGAGTGTGAAAGGAAACCATGAGATGAACTGAGATGCTGCTGTAAAGATAAAGGCCTAGAGCACTTGACATGTACCCAGTGTAAGACAAAGAAAAGTTTGCATCTGTGTTGTGGGTTATGAAGATAGAAGGAAATGTGTTAGATGGTAAACATTTTAGAACTTTTGTTCTTCTTCTTTTGGCTTTTCCTGGTTAGGGGTCACCACAGCGGAACTCTGGTCTGCTAATGATCGGCAGTAGATTTTTACGGTACTGAGGTGCCAGCTTGATGCCCAACCTTCAACAAAGGCAGGCCCATTTATGCATGTCTTTCAAAGGCCACTTGACCGCGGGGAGGACAGGCAGACTCCACACAGAAGGCGCTCCAGCTAAGAATCAAACAGGAGAACCTCTTGCTGTGAGGCGGCAATGCTAGCGCTGCACCACCACGGCTATCACAGTGAACATTTTAGAACTGATGTAAGGAAATCCTTTTTAATGGAGACTGATAGGCCCTGAAAATGCACTGCCACATGAAAGGCAGGACTGACTAACATAGTAAGTTCATGGGGGCCCAAAACCTACTGAAGAAATGGTTCAGACAAGGAAAGAGAAATAACTATGTTACAGTGTTTATATGAACATGGGAACTTAGTGGCCTTCTCTTCAAATGGTACCTCATTCCATGTGTGTGTGTATGTGTACGTGTCTCTATCTACTGATCTATCTGTATAGACAGAAAATTTTTAAACCAACTTAAAATTGAAAGGACTAATATGGACAGAAAAATACCTAATTCAGACAGACAAACAGATAGACAAACAGATAAATATACATATAAGTATATGTGTGTGTTTTGTAGCTCAGATTTTATTGGTAGTAGTGTTTATGTATGATAATCACATATTTTTGTAGTATATTTAAAAGCAAATGCTGCTCATTTTATTTAATTGTTGACTATGTAAATGCAGATTTCTTATATGACATTTCTAGAATTGCCATTTTAGAAATGTGTCTAAAACTCCTTAATGGCTGTAAATGTATTAAAGCTTACAAGCTGTTATTGTATCCTGAACAGCTTTACATCAATCAGTTTTAATTGACACTATTAAATGATGCAGTTACTACAGTGAAAGGAAGGAACATTTTAATAGTTTTGTTGTTAACTGTTTTTGATCAAGATTTTTGTATTCTCTGAGCTTCTGTCTATTAGAGACATACTCTCTGTAGTTAAATATAAGTATATACAATGAGCAGTCAGTCAAATCAGAGTATGCTGAGAAAAAACAAGGTTTTAGGTTCTAAATTTAAGCTACATTTATTTCACTGGCAAATAACTGCCTCCCATGGCATATTCAAAAGATAGATAATGTGTAATCAGGTAAATGAATGAGATTCACTGAGAAATTAAAGTGAATCAGTATTTAGGCAAAATGCCAAGCAGTATTTTCCTATGAATACAAAATATAGCAATGTTTAAATTGCAAGAGTATAATTACTGTGTTTAAGAATTTATGTCTAATATGTAGACATTTTAAAGCAATCATATTGAATTCATTCGCTTGCAAAATGCGTGTTTTCTGCTGCACTCATCTTAGTGCTATGACACATTTCTGGCATCCCTCCTCTCTCCTTGTAATCTTATTAATGTTCAAAATATTTTGTCTGTTGTGTTCGTTGTTGTTGAGTCCAAGATCTTGAAACACACTGTCTTTGTTCCGTAGAGAGTTTTGGCTGTGTGTGTTGAGTGCTGCTGCCTGCACAGCTCAAAAATGAGTCCAGGCCTGCCAGGCCTGCAGCTCCCAAAGACCCACAGCTGTCTGGGTGAGGTGGGTGTAAGTACTGTACCTGTGGTGGTGGAAGTGTGGGTTTGGGAGGGTGGGGTGGTGAAGTTTTTTTTTTTTTTAGGGGAGCAGAAATGTGATTCTTGGTTTAGGGAGTGGGAAGAGAGTTTTAATTTATGGAGTGGGAAGCAAGTTTTAGGATTAATAATGTTTTGGGGTTAGGGAGAGAGTGGGGGGTTAATATGAGGGTAGTGAGGGGCCTTATAGTATAGTTACAAATAGGGTTCCGCCAGTTTTAGCTGAGCTAGTAGTGGGAGATGGATGAGGAGGAGGTGGGCACCACCTATTTGAGCAACCAGCAGGTAGAAGTTTATTGCAAGTTATTGTAGACATATAGCTTGTTGCATGTTGCTAGATTTCATGGTAAATATCTGGTTGTATACACTTAACAGGGTAAGTAAACACTAAAATAAGATCTATATAGTAAAAGCCTAGTGTTGTGAGGCTCAGCAATGTGGGCTGATGTTTGAAGCTCTACAGGAGCATCTTCTATCTTCATTTGACTTTGAAATTGCTTCGGGCCCACAACATGCATTCTTATGACAGGCTACATTATAATTGCAGACCGCACAGCATTTGCGTTATTACATTATATTGACATTTACTCTTAACATGATACAAAAATAATTTAACTCATGTATTTTGCATGCTTTGAATGTTGGAGGATGCACTGAAAAAAAAAAAGTAAATGTACAGAAAGTTTTTTGTTTGTCTTATTATTCTCATGTCTTTGAATAGATAATAAAGTTATAATATAACAGATCAGCTATAATATTTATAACTCATAATGTACACATATATACAGTTATAATATAACAGACAGCACACACACACACACACACACACACACACACACACACACACATACACACACACACACACAAAACATTCTCAAAAACAGTCTACTATATCATGACCTGATTGCAGAAACTGACTGCTTTTGCAAATTTGTTCTGAAATGCAACATTCTGTAACATCACAGGTAGTGGATTATATTATTACAAGTCAGATCTATTATGGTTTGATTCCTACCATGCTAATCTCATGTTTTCAGATATTGATTGTCAAAAATAATCTGAGGTGTGTATCACAATTTACTTGAAGATTATCCAAGTTGCCCACATATGTGTTCATGCTGAGATAATTGTCTGTGTATCCGTCAGTGACAGACTGGTATTTGATCCAGGATTAGTTTCTCTACCTCACACCTACTGATGGCTATTGAACGCTCTTGACTTTCCCATTACCCTTAACTGGACTAAGCAGATAATCAAAAAATGAATGACTAAATGAGTGAATGGAAACTGTGCTTGTTTCATATTAGTTAGTAATTAATATATAATCTGTCATAATAATATACACATGGAGGAATATAATGAGCTAAATTCAACATTTAGAGAGAATTTGGGGTAATTCTAGGGGTTTCATCAATTTGTAACAGACAGGGAATATCTAGGAATTTTAAGTTAGAAATAATAGTGGAGTCTTAAAAAATGATTACATGCCTTGTGAAAATGATAATGCCAGGAACTAGCATAAATTAAACAAGCAAATTCACCTTTAATTTTCCTAAGACACATATACACAGAGCACTTGTCAGTGAATCTGTTAAGGTATGCATCCGAGACAAGATGTTTTTTATGTTTTACCCGTAAACCTTGCTTTGTTGAATGCTAGGTGAAGCCATATAAATAGAACTGTAATTGTTTACTTGTAATGAGAATTACTTGCTTTTACAGTGATGTGAAACTGTGCAAAGTGAACAAGTCAAAGTAAAATAGCACACGGAAGAATCTTTATAAGCATAACTTGCAGAATACCCCAAGATGACCTATGTAATATAGTGTGAACGTTTTACATTTCATTTTTTTTCACTAAGTCCGTATACTGTCTAAAAAGTTGTAGGGCACCTGTTTTGCAAATGGTACTTAATTATAGGCTAGTAGTAACACGGAAGAAAAAAAGATTACAATATTAGACAGTACATTCTAGGTCAAAAAAAAAATTCCTGATCACTTTTCAGACATAAACATTCTTAAAATACCAATACTGCAATGGAAATCACTGCACAGAAACAAAATTCACTGTCTGTAAAGTGTATTAATAATGTGATTACATCTGATAGTGTGGCATAGTAGAGATACAAGAAGGTTACATTACAGAAATTGTGAAGTAAATTTCAGTGAGAAAAAAAAAAGAATTGCTTACTCCAGTTGTTATTTCTCAAGAGTTCAGGTTTGAAGTTATCTCAAAATGTTATTTGATGTTAAACTACTTTGTTAATGTTGATGATCTCTGGTACAGATATGAAAATGTAAATTCAGCATATTTTGTGTTAAGTTTCTTCCCATCAATACATTGAATCTCTTAGCTTCTTTAATTAAAAACATGATACAGCAACTTTAAATCACTCTTTTTTCGAGAAAGATCATATATCCCCCAAGATAACAAGAACTTATCACCTTAGCATCTGCTACAACACAGGGATGCAATTTGCAAGCTAAACCTATTTAAGAAACTCTTTAATGATCTGTTTTCCAGAAAGTGGTAAACTAATATGAATAATTGATTACTTTTGCATAGGCAGACCTATTAATTCACTTGCATATTAAATTACTGGCAACACATGTGGGAAGTTATAACTGGAATAAAATGATTTTTTTCTCATTACCACTGTTGCATTGTAAGTAATACTGAGGCACAATAGGAAACATAAGTTACGTCTTCTTTAAATCTATTAACTGTCACGCTGAGTTACTGAAGTTTACTGCAGCATTTCTGTGTCTGATCTCCACATTTTGTTGAGAAGTAGCTCTCTAGATGTACTTATCAATTTAAATTTGTATAAGTACAAAAATCATAATTACTCTGATTGAAAAAAGTTGTCTTAAAATATTGAATGGCGATTTTATAATAATCATAACTATAAATCTTTATTTGTAACATTTAGAATGAGAGGGTTACAAAATGCAAACATTAGTATACCTATTTTCATTGAGATGTGCCACAACACATACAAACTATGTTTTTGATCATCCTCAAATGTAAAGCAAGTAAGAAAGATATTTAGTGCTTTATGGAAGCACATATTGTGTTATTAAGGAAACAGAGATATGCTAATACTGCATGTCTTACCTTTTAGTTTCACAAATTCATAAAACCATAAGTATACATTCATCATGCTGTTTAGAAGACCACAGATACGCCTTTCCAGCTAAGCCAAAGAATGCTGTATTAGTTATGTTCTGAAACTGAAGATCCTGGGGTCAGTTTATAGTTGTCCACCCAACTGGCCAGACAAACATTAAACACAGCAAATGCATTTGCCTTGCTTGGTGTATACTTGAAGCTTATTCCATAAGTAGGGGATTTTATTGGTTAGGAATATTTTGAGCCATTTTAATATTTTAATTACATATCAGATGCCAATTACAGTTTTTGGTGTGAGTGTTTGTGTTGTTTTTATTTATTTTACATATGCTCACAATGTTAGGCACCATAAAAAGCTTGTGTGAGACAAAAAAAAGTTACAGGGTTTTTATTCTATCAGCATAGCTTAAAGTAGTTATATCAGTAATTTTCCTGATCAGAAATGCTGAGACCTTTCAATCTGGATGAAATGTGTATGATGAAGGAGGCGTTCTATTCTTATGACAGGTCAGATGACAAAGTTACACAGATAGATTATAACATCTTATCTTTACTTGTAGACAATATAGCTTTGGAGATTAAATGTGCCAGGTGTAAGGATTTTTTGTCTGCAGCTAACAGATGATGGTGAAAAAAACATTCCTTTTCAACAAAGGTGGTCAGATCTTTGATGAATCAATCAATTTAAGGGGAGATATTTTTGATCTTTCATGAAAGGGGAATTGTTTACCAAATAAAACTGCACTATATTTTTTGGCATTAAGCTTAAGCCCATGGTCAGTGTTTCAGACAACTGTCTGTCTCCAGAGCTGTGGACGAGGGTAAGGCGGTCCACACAGCCTATCTGTACCTCAACAAGGCCTTCAACACCATCCCCCACTCTGGAATCATAGATAAACTTACTAAGCTGGGCATAAATCTCTATGTCACTTGATGGGTTGCCAACTGGCTTACTGACAGAACCCAGACTGTAAAAGTAGCCGACTCCAAATCCAGTTCCAGACAAGTGACAATTGGAGTACCTAAGGGTTCAGTCCTGGGACCGTTCTTGTTTGGCATCTACTTCTCTGAAGTACATGCCAACACTAAGGGACTCTGGCTAACAAAGTTTGCAGATGACTGCAAACTGGGAGCCATTATTGAATCCCCAAATGATGTGGCTATTCTACAAAAGAGTCTTACAGAAACAAATACTTGGTGCCAGAGCCATGGGCTCAAGCTTAATGCCAAGAAATGTATAGTTATCCCCTTTGGGAAAAAACATGTACCCATGAATTACCACATAAGTGGCAGTACACTAAACACCAAAAGTGTGATGACAGACTTAGGGACACAGGAGGACAGTGGTCTTACCTTCGATAACTACATTGCCACAACAGTCAGGAAATCCTTCTATGTGGCACACCTCATCACTAAAGGCATTTCATCCAGAAAAAAAGAGGTCATTGTCCCACTGTACTCATCCCTCATTAGACCCATTATAGAGTACAATGCTCCATTTGGTATGCACCTCACAAGACTTCTGCAACAGCTGGAAAGGCCGCAGAAATACCTCACTAAAAGAATCACAGGCCTAAAGCAGATGCCCTATGCTGACCATCTAAAAAAACTCCAGTTATACTCTGTGGCATATCGTCATATATGCTGTTCTTGGATACTACAGAACTGCCACTTTTCCTTTTGAAGGTGCGCAGTGCAACTACACTAGCATTCATTTCCAGGTACTCAGAGAGGTTTTGCGTGTGTCTGTGCATGTGTGTGTGTGCGTGTGCACATATGTGTGTGTGTGTGTGATGCCCTAGTTAGCAATGAAAAATTAGTTAATTAGCTTGTTCATGATCAAACCCTGCACCTTGGGTACAGGAAACAAGAGCCTTAATCCACTACACCTACTAGCAGACTAGTCAGCTGGGAAGTTTTGTTTTTTTATTGGTGCATGCATTTTGTTTCACTGCTTAATGGAAAAAATACAGGGAGGGGTGCATTTTTAAGGAATGTATATTAATGTGCAATGTAAAATGCAGCACAAACCTAAGAGTCATAAAGAGATGGATAGAAGTATAGCACAGCTCTGTTTGATGCATAGAATTACAGATGTCTTTGTGTGAGTTGCACTGCTCTTTCTGTCATATATTAATACATATCTACGAATGAGAGTTTTACTGAAATTTCAAGGAATATGTGTTTCAGTGCATTTAGAAAGAGGGCGAGTTTCAAGGGAAGAGAAGTTTACTGTTGCTCATGCCAAGTCTATTTTCAATGTGCAACTGTTTTGTTTAGCAAATAGTGGTCAGAGTTTGTGCTATACAAATTCAAGACAGTGTTAGTAGCACAAGAGGCAGCAGACTTGTCACTGGTGTTGAAGGCTGCAGGTTCTACTCCCACATCATACAGATGGATTGGTAATGCCACAGTGTTCTTAAGGAGGAGGGTGTATCATCCTTTGAGTAAGATCTTGAGTTCCATCTATCTGTTAATGGTAGGTGCTGTGATATCTTTTACATCAACCTGAACTATCAAAAAGAGTAGGGGGGTCCCCAATGACGAGGCCAAATTTCCCCTAGTAGAATAAATACCACCAAGAGCTTCTCCTGAAAATACATTACTAGCCTAGTAGGACTAACCTTGTCAACAAAGGATATTTTAATTAAACATTTTAAATTAAATCTATATCTCTGCCCTGATTCTAAAAGCAAATAAGTAAATACTGTGCACACTGACAATTTTGAGCAGCATTTATGGTAATTAGGGGAGAAAGGCAAGTAATGAAATATCAGAATGGCTGCTGGGGGTGGGTCCTGTTCTACTGAGGGCTGAGTAAAGGGGACAATGAAATCCCAGATCTATATGCAATCCCTTTGTTTATAAGTTGTGCAATACAGCAGGACTTTTTTTCAAAAATAAGGGCATGTTGGTTAAAAGTTAGATCACTGTCCACATAAGTTCCCAAATTCTGAACAACTGGGTCAACTCTGAGGAGCATATTGTCAGTATGGTAGCTCCTTAGGGTGGTTGACTTCCAGAAGGATGCAATAATCATTTTTTGGCATTTGGTTTCAGACCATGATTTTAACACCAGTTATTTATTTGAAATGAACCTTTCTGAAGATGTTTAAGTCATTTAGGATTCAATGACTGCCCCAAGCTTGTAGTCATCTGCAAACTTAGTCAGCCAGAGGCTTTGGTATTGGCTTTTACATCAGAATAGTAGATACCTAATAGGAGGGGTCCCAGTACAGAATGCCGGTGTAAGCCACTGGTGACTGGCCTCTTGGTGGAGGCAATTTCCTCCATTTTTATTATCTGTATCCTCTCCATGAGCCAGTTTACAGTTCATGTGGTGACATAGGGGTTTATTCCCAGTTTATTTAGCTTTTATACTATGCCTGAGTGGGGAACTGCATCAGTTTGTACTTCTTTGTCTTTATTCATTGCTTTGGTGACCTTTTCAAAAAAAAATAAAAAAATCACCAGGTTGGGTAAGAATGATCTGCCTTGACAGATCCAGAGTGAGATGAGTCCAGTGTTTGGAATCTTCCAGTGTCCTGATTAGTTAATAAATTGATACGCTTTTTCATGGCTTTGCATATAAGGCTGGTCAGACTCTACTTTTGAGGCAAAAAATGGAAGCAGGTTCTTGTGCAAATGTAGCAAGCAGTGCGCTGCAGTTTAAGTGAAGAATAACTTTTTTTTTTCTTTTCTCTCAGAATAATGATATCTCTATTTACTTCTATCATCCTCACCCCAAATAACTCCACCATTAAGGCCTTCTGCAGAGCAAACATATTTCAACTTTTAGATGACCTATGCAAAATTTCCAACAATGGCCTGCAAATTCTGCCACATTCACCACAAAAGTTTTAGCAGCAATTAAAATCTGCATTGAAAAGTCTGTATCCATCCACCTTAACTATAATACTAACTTCCCCCCATTTCAAAACCACACTGAAATATGTCAAGATGCGACTTTAAAGTGCTAGCAGAAAGTAAAAAGCAGAGAACAAACTTAAGGGCATTACACATACTGGAAGAAATTACAAATCTTTCTAATTTTATGTCAAAAATATATTATATTTATGTATTTATAAATATATTAATATCCCACATTTCACTTTCATGGATACAAAAAACATATTACAGAACAATTTACTGCTAATTTTACCCCACAAACTCACATTGTTGCACCAACTATCCCCGAAAATTTACCTTCTCCTCTCATCACCTTTGAACAAGCCGTAGAAACCCCTGCCAAAGGCTAAATCTATTCTTATGGGACCACATAGCATACAATGCTGTATTTATACCATTAACAAGTATGTGCTGTCTACTGAAACTATTCAACCTCAGCTTAGCTGCAGGGTTTCTATCTGATGCCCGGAGAACAACCCCTGCATGTCTGTGCATCGTTGTGTGCTGCTTGTTTTGAAATTCCAAACGGTATGTCAGAGCACTTTAACAATGACATGAAGAAAAGTACAAAATAATTATACTTTAGCTTTTGAATATCTGTCTGCTACATTTTAGAACATAATTTAAATATTTGGAACTTTAGGATCAGAGAGCTGTTGTCTTCTTGCCAATACCAACCTGCAGGACATAACGCCTTTTGCAAGGATGGTGATGCCTATGAGTCCTAATGTCCAGAGTCCTGAGTCCAGGCTCTTGCTGCCCCTATAGTGCCTTTTGTAGGCAAGGTTCAAATAACAAATTCACTACCATAACAGGAACAGGCAAGCAAAAACTGAGGGTAATGCTACTCAGTGCTAGACATCTAAATCTCAAAATGGACTCACTCGAGGCACTGATTAAAATAGAAAACATCGATATCTGTGCAGTGACTGAGACCTGGTTCAAGGCTCCAGAGAGCACCCCTGCACTACCAGGCTCTAACTCATACCACACTTTTCGGTCATGTAACCTGGACTGAAACACCAAAGGTGGAGGTGTGTCCATATTCATTAAAGATATCCACACCTCCAGGCTAGCTGCTCAGCATAATGCATCCGAGGTTATCCAAGTGCAAATAACTCTGGGCAAAACTGCAATCCAAATTGTAGCTTGCTACAGATCCCCCACCATTCCCCAGGATTCCCGCTCCTCTTTTCTTGATGTACTGGAAAATATTAGGGTTCAACCAAACACCCTAATAATGGGTGACTTCAACTACCCCACCATTAACTGGGAAAACTACTCGTGTTCCAACTCCTTAGCTCAACACTTTCTGGAATTCATAAACTCCAATGCCCTGGATCAACTTATCCACACCCCAACCAGGGGCAACAATATCTTAGCCCTAGTTATTACCACATGAGTGACTGGTGTTCCACACTTGAAGTCAAATCCTCGTTGGTCCAATCCAACCATAAGCTAATCACCCTTGATATCCACATCCCGCCCCCACTCCCCTTTAAGGAAACCACGGTAGAAAATTTCTCCAAAGCAAACTTCATGCTTCTTAAGACAGAAGTGGTGAACTTCATGGCACCCATGCAGATGGACAATACAGTTACGACTGCTGAATCCTACACAAATGCACTCTATAAGCACTTACATGAGTGCATGGATCGTGCTATCCCAAACAGAACCAAGACAATATCCTCCAAAAAAAGGAAGCCAATCTGGTGGTCCCCTGCCATAAACAAACTGTACAACAGAAGGAAGAAACTGTTGCAAAAAGAGAGTAAAATCCCATGAGTGGAGGAGCTCTCTGGTCAGTCTCAGTAAGAAGCTGAGATCTCTCATAAAATCCTCCAAAGCTAGCTATGAAAACAAAATCGCCACTAATTCTAAGGACAACCACAAGGCATTCTATAGCTATGTCAAGAATATCGATAGCAACACCCAGATCTGCACTGAGTTACAGCACAAAGGCACGAAAATTACAGAACCAACTGATATTGCCAACATCCTGGCAGATAGGTTCAGTGCTAACTTTAGCCCCACCCCCTAAAGGGCCTATATCTATACAGGAAGAATGCAGAGTCCCTGTAACCACAACTACGCAGGTAAAAGCTGCACTCTCTAAAGCCAAAAACACAGCATCCATGGGACCGGACAACATTCCAGGCTGCATTTTACACGAACTTCAGAACAAACTGGCTCCCCACATAAGCATCATGTTCAATAATAGCCTCACATCAGGCTTTGTGCCCACTGAATGGCACACAGCAACAGTTATCCCACTCCACAAAGTGGGAGCCACCACTGATCCCGGGAACTATTGACCTATTAGCCTGACGAGCCTGGTCTGCAAGGCCATGGAACGTATCATCATGGAACTCATAAACAAAGACATTAGTAACCTCCAAACTCTGGATCCCACCCAGTTCGGGTTTGTGAAAGGCAGATCCTGCCTCCTGAACCTGATCAACTTCTTTGAGGCAGTCACCAAAGCTGTAGATGAGGGTAAGGTGGTTCACACAGCCTATCTTGACCAAGGCTTTCAACACCATCCCCCATTCTGGAATTATAGCTAAACTCACGAAACTAGGTAGAAATCCCTACGTCACAAGATGGGTTGCCAACTGGCTCACTGGCAGAACCCACACTGTAAAAGTTGCAGACTCCAAATCTGACCTCAAAGCAGTGACAAGTGGAGTATCACAGGGTTACATCCTGGGACCTCTCCTGTTTGGTTTTTACTTCTCTGAAGTACAGGCTAACACAGAAGGCCTCTGGCTAATGAAGTTCACAGATGACTGCAAACTAGGAGCCATAGTCAAGTCCCCAAATGATGTAGACATCCTACAGAAGGGCCTCACTGAGACAGATGCCTGGTGTCAGAGCCATGGCCTCAAGCTCAATGCCAAAAAATGCAGTGTCATCCCCTTTGGTAAAAACTCTGTACCCATGAACTGCCATATAGGCAGCAATCTACTTAACATTGAATGTGTGATAAGAGACCTTGGGACCCAGGTGGACAGTAGTCTCTCCTTTGATAGTCACATTGCCACAGTAGTCAGGAAGTCCTTCTACATGGCACACCTCATCATAAAAGGGTTCTCATCCAGGAAAAAAGAGGACATTGTTCCCCTCTACTCGACACTCATTAGACCCATTATACAGTACAATGCCCCTTTTGGAATGTACTTCACAAGACATCTGCAGCAGGTGGAAAGGCCACAGAAGTACCTCACAAAGAGGATTACTGGCCTCAAACAAATGCCCTACACTGACCGCCTCAAAAAAACTCCAGCTTTACTCCGAGGTAATCTCTGCCTAACATATAAAGCTATGTCAAACCCAGAGCTGTTGAATATGCTACACCTAAAGAAATCCTAATCCCTCCAAGCTACACGCTCTGGTGACCTAACCCTTGTCACCACAATAAACAGGACATGCTGGAGGGATAGATTCCTGTCCCAGAGACTCCCCATACTCTGGAACAGGCTACCCATCTCTGTCAAGCAAAGTTCTTCATTAGCACTCTTCAAGAAAAATCTTGATGAGTGGATGGGAAATAGGAACTACACCCCGGGCATCACTTCTGTGTCTCTGCTCAACAGTGGCACAGGAAAATAACTTTTTTTGGGTGGCGTAAGCCAGGGAACCTTGTTGGATAGGCTTACGTAGGCCTTTGGGCCGATAGCCTAGTACCTACCTATGAAACTGCCTATGTACATTTAAGGGCAAACATTCAACTGTTGAAGATACATTTGAAGGATGACAGGGGATCATATTGCTTGACATGCTGGGAGAATATATTGCAGGACAAATCGAGATGCTAGCTGATGAAACTATTTCTCCACTTAGTTGTATGTGGTTTTTGATGAAGGTTTAGATCTCTGATTCTGATGATACAGGAAAAGTTGATTTCTTGAGGAGAAGGAGGTCAATAACAACTGGATCTGAGGCAGCAGCAAACACAAGTCTCCCTTCTGGAATAAGAATGTCAGTGAGTAAAAAGATAAGGAGTCCATGCTCATCTGTTAGTGAAGGTTTTTGACAAATGAGATCCTTTTTGCTAGTAACCTCGGTGCTTTTTTCAATTTTTTAATATTTTTTTACAGATACATGATGATTGTTGAACTATATTCAGTTATAGGTCTGACCAGAAAAGAATACTAAAAGGATAATGGTTCCATTAGTTTTAGATGATGTACCTCTGGCAATTTGTTAGTTCAACATATGATGGTCAAAGAGAGAGATATCAACTCATGTGCCTAGAATCCTGATCACTGAATCATATGGTAAAGGGATGTTTATAATGCAGGAGGTAATTCTTTCGGGAAGGGGTGAGGCTACATTTTTTGGCATTTAGCTTGATCCCTTTACCTACTAATCAGGAACTGACTTCAGTTAGTTGATTTTGGAGGGTGTATATATCTAAGATTGTTTGAACAACAACACCCGACTTGCAGTCAACAGCAAAGTTTGTTAAGAACAG
Organism: Protopterus annectens; assembly: GCF_019279795.1. Taxonomy (NCBI): domain Eukaryota; kingdom Metazoa; phylum Chordata; order Ceratodontiformes; family Protopteridae; genus Protopterus; species Protopterus annectens. Next base: position 1,943,184,626 of record NC_056729.1, on the reverse strand, counting down.
ATCACTGTTACCACTAAGGAGGCCTAAAAAACTGATATCCGAAAGACTAGGCACAGTATAAATTCCTGCGGGACACCATTGGCCACCTTTTCTCTGTCTGAGGAGGCATCACAAACTCAGACAATATACATTCTGTCCTTAAGTGAAATGGCTAGCCATGTTACCACATATTCATTTATGTTTAAGACCAACAACGTTTAACCAATTCCATTTCCACTTCCAGGTAATATACCCAAGAGCCAAAGAAGTCATCCTGCCACTGTACTTTTCCCTTATCAGACCCATTACTGAAACCCCCCCCCCCCTTTGGTATGTGAAAATTTAAGCAAATTGCTCAACTGGAAATGTCTCAAATGTTTCTAACCAATAAAATGAAAGGTCTTAAATCCTTTAACTACCTGAATAGATTTGCATGACTCTTTATATTCGGAAGCCTGTATGTTTCTGCAAGGTGGACTATGTCTCATTTTTTCAGTTATGAAAAGCCCATTTATAGTTTACCTCCTATTTCTTCACAAAACTAGTGGCTCTACAAACCCCCCTCACTAAGGTCTTAAATATAAACCAACAAATAAACAATACTCACCTGAGAGATAGTGTTCCAACTCATTGTATTCCTAGCTTGTAAACTAAGTTACCACTACAGGTTAAGCAACATACTGCAATAGGTACATTTAAGGCTAGTCTTGATGACTGAATAGGTGGACACAAATTTACAACAGAGTTATGTATGGCCCTACTTAATTTATGAGGGTGACCACTATTAAGTGATCATTTACATACTATGTTCCTATGTTCCATAATTTGATATGGTATCAAATGCCTTGGACATATCAAAATGGGTAGCATGAAGAACGCAATTACTATAAGTGACTTTATCAAAGAAGCAAACACAATTCAGCAGGAAAGACGTGCTGTCTACAAAATTGAAGTTCAGTGGGTTGAGATTGAGTTTTTGAAGGCATGATTATGTAAGTCAATAATGGCATATTCCATGGCTTTGTAGAGAAGGCCCATAAGAATGGTGGAGCTATAGTTCCCTGTGTATGTGGTGTGTCCATCCTTATGAAGGAGCATAACTATTGCAATTCACCAAGATGCAGGGATGTAGCCTGCAGCAAGGGTTAGTTTAAGCAATTTGAAGATGAGATAAATGAGTCCATTTTTAAATGCTTTTTGTTTTACATCCCAGTATGTTGTCTTGGTCCGAGGAAAAAGTGTTCTTGGTCTTTGACAATATTTTAAAAATGTGTTTCTTAGTGATAATAGTTGTGGGGTGAGTGGGGTGAATCACAAAAGCTTTGAGAGAGATGGCAGTTTTAGGGGAAAATGTGTTGCAAATTTGATAGCCTGAGTGGAAGGCTCCATTATGGAGGAGCTCAAAATTGAATTGAGACTTATTTCTTAGTTTTCTGTAGTAACTGAAAATACTAAGTCAATGAAACAGTGAGCAAATCCATTGCTGTAAGTATAGGACTTCCAATCAGCAGAAGGGCAGTTGAAGTCACCATGGATTAAGGAGTTGTTGCTTATAGAGATATCTTCTGAGAATGACTGGAAAGTATCACGGTCATCTGCAGCAATAGACAGAGACTGATAGTAGGATGTGAGTTTTAAATTAGTTTTCCCTAAGGTGAGCTTCAGTTCAGTAAGCTTAAGGGGTTGCATGGGGCAGAGGGGTCTTTGGGTGTCTATTTTGAAGGGATGTTTTCCCCTTATGCATATCATCACTCAATCACCATTACCAGTGGGTCTGAAGGTGTGGTAGGCACAAAAACCAAGTAAAAGAAGGGTATTCTGTAAGGATTTGAATAGTGCCTCAGTAACAATTACATATGGGGATGTGTTCTAAATACAAAAGGCCTCAAAGTTAGCCCATTTATTGTTATACTCCCATAATATCGTTCAGCTTGGGACTGAAGAATTTATATCAGGTTGGGATGTTCATTAGATGAACTCTGACTAAAAAAGAAGCAATGAAAGAGAAAAGTTGAAATTTCTCACAAAAATGATTGACGAGTCATTTTGAAAGACATGGAAAAAATGATTTAATGATGGAACCATTTTTAGATTTGGAACTGCTGCCAGCATTCTATAAAAGCCTAGTTTTAAACACTTAACTATTTTGGAGTGGAGCCACAGGTCAGATTACTTCCATAAAACTGCAGTTAACCTTTATGTGAAAGTGAAAGAAGCAGGTTGGGTGTGCCTTCTGCATTGACCTGATTAATTAGTTTTATTTGCACTGCCAGATGGCAAGTTGAGACAGCAGCACAAAGAAAGAAAAATTAAAGGGGAAAAAAACAAGCAAAGAAATGTAGCTGTTTCCAAGCAGTCTACTGAAATTTTATTAAAGTAAAATCTGGTTTTAAATTTCCATTCCTTTTTTTTTTTTTTTTCGAAAAGTTGAAAATATTTTCACTAGTGACATCTTCTTAGACATGATTTGTGCATTTTAGTTGATGATTTTCTATTCTTTTTTAACTATGTTTCAGCACAATTTTCTCAAAGCATCCACTCTATTGTTTCTCTGACTGTCGGTACGGCGTTGCAGGATACTTATCAACTGCCTCTCTCAAGATTTTGAAACTTTGACTAATGGTCTTCTAGAGCAGTCTGTTCTGGCACCTCGTCTCTTCCTTTTCCATGCTCACAGAATACTTTGTGTTGATTGTACATGAGTGTTCTTTTTGTTAATAATTGTACTGCTATACAAACCTTACTGCACTTTGACACTGGTACTCAAAAACAACCTTCTCATCTTATTTACTTACATGTGTTAACCAATGAAAAGTACTGATTCACATGGACATTTTCAAACTCAGCATGGGAGGGCTATCTGAACATGTGACATGCTCAAAATCAGCTGGAGAATCAAACTCTGTAGCTTTTGGTTACAGGGAGCATCTCATTAATAATGCAGAGTCTTAATATAACGTTGGTTAAAATGCAGATAAACATTTTGTAATTCTGCACAATGTTGAAGCAAGATGGAAAAGAATGATTACTTGTGTTTTCTTCTTCAGAATCAATTCAGGCATATGTTTAAGGTTTTTTACTAACATTAAAAATGCAGATTTACTACATTAGAGCACATTTTTAATACACTCAATACATCCTACATTCAGATTTAATACATTAGAGCACATTTTTTAATACCCTCAACAAAATCATCGTATTGTAATTAATGTACTTAGAATGAACAAAACCCTCCCTTAATGCTTTCAAAACTTCTACTAAATGTTAATTATCATTCACGCCAGCAATACATAAGTCATTATGCTTTGTTTTCTGCTCTATAAATGCAAGAATATCAATGGATCTGTTTCAGTTTTAATTAAATAAAGATCTTTACAAATGTACTAAATGTTTATTACATTTTCCTTACTCGTCTTGCTGATTCTATCGCAATGAAGAAAATAGATTTATAATCAGCAACCTTTCCAGCGAAGACTAGATTAGATATTGTTTTTCATAAGGAGTTAGTTGTGGTTGTTACCAAGCGGTTTCCATTTTTGAAGATGTTCTGTGTTATTCTTTTGACTCATTCTGATATTGTTATTTGGACGTTGAGCACTCTGTTACTGTTTGGAACATGAAATCTCATCATTCAAATACTGTATATATGGTCTGGTCATCTCCCAAAGCATTCATGTATACATTATATGAGGAGTTCAGAAAGCGAGCAATTATTAAAACAAGGGTACACTTCTATGCATATTTGAACACACCGATTTAAGTAAACGTCAGATATTTGCTGGCAATAATACCATTTATAGCAAAGAAAAGTGCTGACATTCCATATCTGGTAGACTCAGCTTGCCTGCTATGTAAATCACAGTTATTTTTAAGAATTTTATTTGAATGTATCCATAATTGTAAAATTGTACACATACAAACATTACTTATTACACACTACATAGGAGGGATAGTCTATATGTTATATGTGAGTGAAGAGAGATTTTCTCTTTCGGTGCTCGTTTAATATTTTACATGGCATTTTGCTTAAATGAAGCAACTCTTGTTCTCGTACATTATAAAGTTGGTAGGAGAAGTGAATTGTACTGAACAATTACTTTGGAGAGGTATAGTTTGATTTTATGTTATTTTAATGATGTGGAAGTCTTCTATGACTAAATGCTTTACTAACTAAATAAAAAAGCCAACTTTTTTTAATGGCAGTACCTTTGATCTGGTATTCCAATATTTGAATCCACCTGGACATGAGTGTGTTTTTATTTCTAGACAGCAGCAACAACTCTATTTCTATTTTTTTTCATTTATTATAAAATAAATAAATCTGTATTATTCCTCAGTTCAGTGATAGTATTCACTCTGACAAATCACTGTCAGTCATCCAAGCTGTGCAGTTCCCACTTAAATGCATTGTAATGTTATCTAGCTCATATGAATGCACTATAATATTATCTAGCTGACGGGACTTACATTAGAAAGTGTTTGTGTAACTCTGCTTCAGGATATTTTCAATCGTGTTTCATAGATAGGAAATCATGCCATGTCGAAAGCTCTCAGACCTTTCTGAGTAGTACGAGGGCCCTTCAAATGCAGCAGTCACATCAGACAAAAAGGTTAAATAACTGTTAAACTATGCCAGTGGAACATCTTGATGTGGAATTTGTGAAAACCTGTTAAGTTCTTAGAAACAGCAGAAAATTTGTCCCTGAAAACTTACTAGAGTTTGTTCTAAATCAGCATTATCTTTACCTATACTTTCTTACACAGTACTCAAAAAAGCAAATAATTAGCTGCTAACTGAATATAAATATGATTGTTATCTCCATAACTGCTATCATAAACCATTTAAGATTACATGTATTTCTTTTCAGCTGCAACAGTTGTCCCATGCAGCATTTAGGCAGACTTAAGTACTGTGGCAGGTAGAATGCTAAGTCTTTTTTGTTACAATCATTTTTTACAAAATATTTCCTAAACATGCTACTCCACAGTCTGGTAGACTGGGTGAGGGTCAAATAATACCATTATTGAAAATAGCAACTGCTACTTTGAATTCATTGCACCAGGGTGCCAGCTGGAGAAATGCCAGGATAATTAACAGGCAGCAGCAGTGTTTGGACAAACAAGTCAGGCCATATGCCAAGCATAGCATTGCTGTACTCCAGGAATTGCATTCTCAGTGAAGGAAAAATACTAAGTATTTCTCCTCTCCAGGTATTTTTCAGAAATCCTGTACAGACTTGACAATGAAAGCAAATAAAGTGAAATATGAAGAAAAATGTGTACTATCATAATTACTTTACTTTTAAATTTCTATTCGTAATGCTAACTTTAATCACTAAACTCGCACTTATTATATGCAAGAGATGTTTCTGACTTCTGATAGAATGTGATGCATTATCATGAAGGCACACAGAGCAAAATGGCAAATGAAAAACAGGTGATGGTAAATTAATTGTGTAATATTTTAGTTGCCTCAAAAGCAGATTTCCTGTCCATTGGCCATGCTCAGCCTATTTTAGAGAGCTATTATCCCAGATATGAGAAAATCAGTACAAACAATAACATGAGCATTGGATTATCCTAACCAAAGGGAATTCCCTGAGAAGGCTTCAGCAACTGCTGTTCAAGAATTCTAACAAAATTTTTTTTTTTGTTAATATTTGGAAGGAAAAAGCAACAATTAAGAATATAAGGAAAGAGAATTGAAAGGGGGATTCCTGGAAAAATATAAGAAAAACAAAAGAAAATATTTAAAATGCAAGGGAATGTGAGAATCTAGAGCTAGTCCAACACAGCTGTGGCTTTATCATAAGTTCTGTCACACAATCAGACCCACATAAAAAAGTCAGATATCTCCATTTTTTCAGAGAGGCTTGGCAAACAAACAAAAATAAAAAACTGCAACAAGGTCATCTCCTTTATGGTCATCCAGCCTTTTGAGTTTTGTGAACATTCTACTGGTTCAGCTACTTAATATTTTTAAAACCTATGCTATGTTCCAGAAATGTGTTTGACACTGGGAGTTTACAGGTGTTTTAGCCCATCAAATACAAAGAATTGTATTTTCATATTCTAATAAACTATGCATTAAATTATACTTAGATGGAGATATGATAAATTCATTGATAGCGCTTTTTGTTTTAATTACAAACCAACATCTACATCTTGAATCATGAGGGCAATTTAATTTTTAGTTCATTTTTAGGTTCCATATTAGAAGACCGAAGATGCATTCTTTTGAATGCATCTTGGTCGAACTCAAAAGCAAAGCCTGAAACGGCAAAATACCGAAGCAGCTTTTAAGCAAATTCTTTCCCTGGGAAAAAATTTGCTTGGCTGCTTCGTTACATTGCCGTTTTCAGCACTATAGTGCTGTCTCGGAGATGGTATATTTAAGTAGGGGGTGTGGGGGTCAAAGCCCCCCACTTAATGTAATGTTTAAAGTATTTTATTTTATTTTTTTTGTTGGAACATCGATTTTCTTTCCCTAGGGAAAAAAATCGCTGTTCTGACAGTTCAAAATTGTAAGCTTTCGCTTACATAGGGTTGATTAATCACTGTTCACTTTTTAAGCATTCAGTGATCTAATATAGACCCAATGTTTATACCATAACACTAAAAAAAATAATTGAAAACCTCACTTTCCTATACAAATATGCATTATCATAGGTCTGATGTTTTAACAACACTAAGGCTCAAATTCATGGACTAGCATTGTGTGAAGAGTCACTTAATTAGCCATTTCTTAGGCATTGAATGCCACCAGCAGTCCAAGCAAAGCACCATGTAATTAAAGAGAGTCATATTACTAAGTGGAGAGACTTTGCGATTAGAACATCACAATGGGGGATATAACTGATGGGATGGATGTCACAGTGATTGCAGGCTAGTTCACCTGAATTAAAGTGCCCTGATGCATGCATTGCAGCTTCTTATACCTCCATCACTCCCTCATCTAGTCCAAGACAGCAAACAAATAAACCATTGTGGCAAAGTGACAACCATTTGCATTACATAAACAAAGATGGGATAGGGTATAAAAGCATCCAAGTAGAGGGAACATATAAGGTTAAGTGAATGGTATGAAAGGTGTGAGCAGAAGGATGGCAGGAATTTTGTTGCTGTTGTTTTTTGTTTGTGTTTCCTGGGAATGACCCCTTTTGTACAATTTAAAAAAGAAGAGTAGATGAGGAAGGTGGGAGGGGATGGTTGTAAATGGAAACGGATAAAGGTAATATGCAATGGCAAAAAGACAATCAGAGAAGAAAGACAGAGACAAGCCAGAAAACACATGAGGTGCTGAGGACAATGAATGAATGTAGAGTGACAGTGAACACATAAATAGTGATGGGGAGGGTTGGACAATGAAGATGGAACAGGGAATGACACATAAGGGAGGGAAAAATAATTAAGGGAATATGTTATAATAATGGCATGGTTAGATGCCAAGCCAGCCCAGTAGGCAACAAATCCAGTCATCACTCACCTGGTTGGCTGATTGTATGGACCATTTACTCCCACACTGGCCTGATGTATTTCATGTTTCCATAAGTCACTCCAGAGGCAGGCATCCAGCTGGCCATACACCTCAGGAGGTACAGCCGCTACATCTGATGCCTGGCTGCCAAGGAAGGCACCTCCAATCCACTACCATAAGTAGACAAGTAAACTGCCAGTTTCCTCTTTAGTAACAGGAATGTTTTTCCCTGTTGACAGGCAGTCCTTTCAGCTACTGGTGACCAATATCCAGAGGAATTGGTCAGTGCATCCCAAGATGACTGTGGCTTCACCTCCTCCACAGTGCCAGGGTTACAGTGGAATGATACAGATGTCATCCACACTTTGCTGCCAGCATAGGTGGTACCACCTTTTAGTGATATCTAATCATATTCAGCTGTAACTCCCACACTGCAGAAAAGCAAAGCATGTACTGTTAACTACACATGGACAACAGGTAAATTAGTAGAAGACAATACTACAGGCAAAATGCTAACCCTTCATTCCAGGTTCCCTTTTCTTGCCCCCTGCTTCTTACTGACAACACAGGTTGGAGTAATGTCACATTAGATCACTGTACAGATACAGGCAATGCTCATTAGTAAAGGTGATGCTGGTGACATCATTCACCATTACAGTGAGCCCATGCTATGCAGTGGTCCATCATACTAGCCCAGCAGGCATTCTCTAAAGTTCTTATGCAATAAGAACAGCAAAATCCTGGCAAACCATGCAGGTGTCCTGCATTCCACAGTGCTCCACTTGCAGCCACTTACTTTGTAAAGCCATGGCTACTCGTTCAGTTCCATATCGGCAGCAAAATATTAGCCCTGTGTGCACAAGGGAACATTTGTTGATTATGCATTGTGCAAAACAGCACTGCATTCTAGCATTGCTGTATATCCATAGCGCTGGACTGTAGCACTGCTCTATATCCATAGCACTGCACAGTAACACTACCTTATATCCATAGCACTGCACTGTAACACTAATGTATATCCACAGCACTGCACTATAACACTACTTTATATCTATAGCACTGCAATGCAGCATTACTGTACATCCATAACACTGCAATGAAGCACTACTTTATATCCCTAGCACTACACTTCAGTGTTACTGTACATCCATATCACTCCACTGCACTGCTACTGTATATCCATACCACAGCACTGTAGCACTACTTTATAGACACAGCACTGCACTGTAGCACTGCTATATATCCACAGCACTGCACTGTAACACTACGTTATAGCCATAGCACTAAACTGTATCACTATTGTATATCCATAGCACTGCAGCACATCACAGCATCACTACTGTATATCCATAGCAGTGTACTGCATGTATATCCATAGTACTGCACTGCAGCACTATTGTATAACAGCACTGCACTGTAGCACTACTGTATATCCACAGCACTGCACTGCAGCACTACTGTATAACCACAGCACTGCACTGTAGCACTACTGTATATACACAACACTGCACTGTAGCACTACTGTATATCCATAGCACTACTGTGTATTCATAGCACTCCACTGTAACACTATCCTTACATGACAAACTGTATCTATCAACATATGCTGTAGCTGTATTTAATGTGTATTAGCACTAGTATGCATATCACAAGGGATTGTAGCAGTATATGTCTCTGGGCCAGACAACAGTGTCATGTGTTTCCATAAGGTTTAATAGTGGAAAGTGCAACACAACAGGAAAACATGGTGTTGATATCCATTCGGCAACTATGGTGACTGTTGAAAACGATGGTCACAAGTAAATGGCATAGTCTGGAGAAAGAGCAGCATTGTTAACAGCATGACAGGGGAAAACTCATCTACATCCACCATTACAAAGGCCCCAGTAGTGGTACATGCTGAACATACATCCTTAACAAGTCAGGAAGGACATCATGCTCTGAGAGTCCCTGAATGACTCAAACTGTATTCCACACACACACACACACACACACACACACACACACACACACACACACACACACACACACAGCATCTGAATTGTGTACTAAATGTAAGGTATACATACCCACCATGGAAAACATGGATGCTAATTTAACTTCAAAATGTACAGCACCACAACACTCGATACTTAAACAGTAGGAAGTTTATTATAGCTTGCTAGTGCTAGATTTTCACTAATACAGGCTTCTTCAGGAAAATAGTCAGCTGATTTAAAACACGTGACTTAAATACAAAAAGGAAAAGGTCATCTGACTTCACCTTTAAAGAGGTAACACACAAAAATACATAGATGAATGCTTTACATATACTAAGAATACTAAAACATACAAATATCTGCATGTAACTTAAAAACATGTTAAAACTTTTACATCTATCTATCAAACTGTATATCTGCACAAGAATAGTATGCATCCTCCTCATGTTTTTAAAAATATGTTGAAAAATCACACACAAAAAAAAACCTCCAGGGAATAAACTGTGTTTCTAAACCAACAAAGTACTAAAAAATAAGAAAACACAGAAACACAGCTGAAGGCATAAAATCTAATGTAATTTAATAAAACTGGTAAGCACTTTCACACAATAAAATAGTGCTTCATCAGACCATAGAATTCACATCATAACTGCGACTTAATATATAAAACAATCAATGCAATTAATTCAGTCTAACCAATGAAAAACAACAAATGAAACAAAACATTCAAATGTGAGTAAATAGAGAAGTCACTTAAAGAGACCCCTAGCTTGAGACTAGTAATACTGGGAATGAGTATTATTTACTTACTCTTGATGTCGAGTCTTATTCACTGCCATCTCTCATCTTCAAGGGATTAACATGGTGCGTCAATTTCTTTTAAAGAGTAATGAATATGATGAAAAGACTGTTGACTTAATTTGTTTGATTTTGGAAGTTGTCCTCAAGGACAATGAGTTCCTATTTGAGGACCATTTGTTTCTGCAGAAAATTGGCATAGCTATGGGCACATCTTGCACCAATAGCTATGCCAGCATAGTGATGGATCATTGGGAAAATGCTTCAAATGAATATACTTCATGCCTTAAGTTTTATTGCAGATTTGTAGATGACTTGTTTTTGGTGTGGGATGGCACTGACAAGCAACTATCCCATTTTGTTAACTATCCACAATCTACTACTTCTTTTCATAAGTTCACTAGTAAAAGTTCTATGATGGCTATTGATTTTCTAGATATACATATATGGAAAGATATGCAGTGCAAACTTCAAACTACCTTATTTAGAAAATCTTGCCGGATAAATACCCTATTGCAAAGAGATAGTATGCATCCAGGATATATTTATCAGAATATTATTAAAGGGCAGAGTAAGGCGGCCACAGTGGTGCAGCAGTTAGCATTGTCACCTCACAACAAGAGGTTCTCCAGTTTGATCCTTGGCTGGAGTGCCTTCTATGCAGAGTCTGCATGTCCTCCCTTTGGTCATGTGGATTTCCCTTTGGGTGCTCCGTTTTCTTCCCACATCCCAAAGAGATGCTGTAGGTGGGTTGGACACTCTAAATTGGCCCTAAGCATGAGTACATGCATGTGTGTGCCTTCTGAGGAAGTTTGGGCACCAGGCTGACAACTTGAAACTGTAAAACTCCACTGCCAGTCATGAGTGGACAGGCAATCCACGGCGGTGACCCCTAACCAGGAAAAGCCGAAAGTGGAAGAATTATTAAAAGGCAGAGTATGAGGATATCACGGCTTAATAATAATGATGATAAATATGATATTAATATATTTAGGGGTGAACTTTATGATAAGGGGTATAAGAAAAAAGAAGTCGAAAGTATTATTGAAGAAAGTTCTAATTATAGGAAAACCGAAGCAAGACCCTATTTTTCTAATCAAGCGTTTGAACAGAAACTTCCTGTAAGTGTATATAGTAAGCGTGATGTTCCTCTTTCACTTCATTATACTAGTGATGTTACAGGTATTCTTGATATTATTAAGTCTAATTGGTCTATTTTGCATGTTGATGAAGAGATCAGGAAAGTGGTGGGTGATAAACTGAGCTCTGTATTTAAGAATAAAAAATCTTTAAAAAACACAACTTTGCTATAAGAAAAAGAACCATTGTCTGATGGTTAGGAACAATGATAGTTCTATTGGAACCCATAGATGTTTAAAGTGTAACTTGTGTTCTTTTATAGATATGCAACAACATTTTTTTGCATCCGGTCACCTTGACAATATCATTTTAAGGTAAAGGCTAATTGCCGTAGTAGAAATTTAGTGTACTTGGCGTCTTGCAGGGCATGCCGATGTTTTCACATCAGCAAAATGAATAGGTCCCTTATGGAATGCATGCGAGAACATCAATATAGTATTAATATTCAGGATACATGTAACACTTTGGCTAAACACCATATGGAAAGTAGAAATGAACACTGCTTTGGGTTTAGAGTTATTGAACTTATTAGTGTAGATAAACGTGGTGGAAACCTAAAGAATTTTACAGAGACTCGTGAATTACATTGGATAATAACATTACAGCCAGATAAGCTGCCTGGTTTAAATGGAAGAGTCTCAGTTAAACCTGTTTTGAAAGCTAGGTGTCTCTTTAAGTGAGTTCTCTGTTTAGTCACATTTGTTTTGGTTTCATTTGCTGTTTTTCATTGATTAGATTGAATTAATTGCATTGATGATTTTATATATTAAGTAGCAGCCATGTAGTGAATTCTATAATCTAATGAAGATCTATTGTATTGTGTGAAAGCGCTTACCAGTTTTATTAAATTACATTGTATTTTATGCCCTCGGCTGTGTTTCTGTGTTTTATTATTTTTTAGTATAGTGAAAAATCAAGTTTACCCGTGTGGCTAGACTGAATACAAGAAAAGAAAACATTGATATACAGTTTAAAAACATGGCCAATGATTTTTTTTTAAAAAGAGGCTATAAGGAACATAACATAATGAATATAGTAGCAGATATACACCAAGATAGCATTAAACCTATATTTTCTGATAATCACATTACTTCATCAAGTAATAATAATAAAGTTAAGTTAAGGACACAAAAATCGTTATATTTAGGTGCACTTTACCCTATGATGTTCATACTCATCTAATTCAGGATAGTATTAAAAACACTGGTACATGTTACAATATATTCCTACTTTTAAAGGTATAGGAGTAGATGAGCTTACCTTTGGATATAAAAAAGTCTAGAAATTTAAAAAAATATCTTGTGTTATAAGGAACAGGAGAAGTATATAAACACAGCATCTATATTCCAGTATGGAACCCAAAAAATTCAACAATCATCAATAATGCAGGTATGTCTCTTCAGAAACTACTTTTAAGCATCCATTTAGTCTAGAACCATTCCATCTTAGATGCCATGGGACATGTAATACTAAAAACATAATATACATAGCAAAATGCCTGAACTGTAGTGCCTTCTACATAAGTAAAACAAAATGTTCAAAGAGAGAATTTGTGAGAAATGCATTATACAGGTATATTAATCAAATAGACACATCTCATGAATTTTGCTTTTTCATTTTACAAAATATACAGGAAAGCGTAAGGGGTGGTAACCTGAAGAACCAAACAGAAATTACTGAAAATAAGTAGATAATACATTTTAAAGCACACTGTCCACCTGGTCTCAATGAAAATGTGACATTAATGTCAGTTCTTAAAGATAAATGAAATAAAATTAAATAAGTTTGATATACAGATAGATTTAAAAGTTTTAACATATGATTTGTAGTTACATACACTAGATGGTGTCAAAGGGCTATCACTAGTGCTTGGACAACTCCAAGATGGAGGCTTGTAAAATCATTTGAAAATATGGAGAAGGATGCTTACCAAAAGGAAATCATGATGGATAAGGTAATGGATACTGTTGTTGATACACTGGGAATTGATTCTGCCATTGAATGGATAATACAAATAAGAAACATTTATCTGCTTTTCAGACTCTGTGCACAGACGCCTTGTAATAACAGAGCTGCAGGATATAGTATGAAAAATTGCTCAAATTTCAGGACAAGGAGTTGGCAAGGAGCAATCAGGAGATGAGTCTGCTGCATCATGGAGTGAGATAATGGATCACTTGTTTATGGAGGATGAACAACAGAAAGAACAAGTTTCTGATAATGGTACTGACAGAATAATTATGTACTCCAAGCAAAACATTTTTAAGAAGTAAGTGATAACAAGAGACAACATAAAGGTACTGTAAATACTTTTCATTATAAAAAAGGAGTATTCTTAGACTGAGAAATAAACACTGTTCTGCTGAAGAGTAGTACCATGACTGGCACAATTTAATCATGCCATTAGGCTTTTCTGCAAGATATGAAAAGTCTTTTATTTATTTAGGTAACAGAGCCTTTTGTGATATTATATTTGCAACTGAATCTTTTTTGCTCAAATTACTAAATGAATGTGAAATAAGTAAAGGCATTTATTCAAGGTATGTGTATGTGCAATTCATAACTGATATTATAGAATACGAAGAGAGCCCCTCACTGACTCTCTTCAAGAGAAATCTTGATGAGTAGATGGGAGATCGTAAGTTTACCCCAGGGGTCACATCTGTGTCACTACTCGACAAGGGCACAGTAAACTAATTCTATTATATAAGGGGACCTTCACTGTGTCACTACTAGACAGAGGCACAGTATTCTAAATCTATTCTGTGCATTTTTGTACCATTTCATGGGGAGGCGAAAGCCACATCACTATGGCTAGGCTTACAAATGCCCCAGGGCAGATAGCCTAGTACTAAACTATGAAACTATAAAAAAATGCTTACTAATATTGAGAAAAAATCAAAATGTCTCAAAAACAACAGATGAGAAACATATACCGAATGATGGTTGTGATATGGATGTGGCATAAAATATGAAGCAGAATGTTTTGCAACTTTTACCTAGTGTGATATTTGTGAAAACCTTCAGGGATTCTTTAAAATATCAAGGCCAACTGAAAACATATTATTTTTGTGTGAGCATGGAACATAGGGGTCGCCACAGTGGATCACCTGTCCACTCATGATTGGCAGTGGAGTTTTACAGTGTTGAGTTGCCAGCCCGGCACCCAACCTTCCACAGAAGGCACACACACACACACACACACACACACACACACACACACACACACACACACACACACACACGTAGGGCCAATTTTAGAGTGTTCAATCCACCTACAGCATGTCTTTGGGATGTGGGAGGAAACTGGAGAAAACCCACATGACCACAGGGAGGACATGCAGATTCCACACAGAAGGCACCTCAGCCGAGGATCAAACCAGAGAACATTTGACTTAACGTATCTTATCTATCTTATCTTATCTTATCTTATAGGTTAAGCAGACAGCCATTAAGGAAAGGGAAGATTTATTTAATAAAATAGAATGGAAGAATGGGTCATAAAACAAATATTTGAAGGAGTGCTGAGCAAGTGGGTGAGGAAGGTCATATTTGTTTTTTTATTTTTCTGTGCGCAAAAAGAAAGGGTAACAGTACAAGAGGAAAATGCAGACATTATCGAAAAAGTGAATTATATAATTATTCAACAATGATGGCTGACAAGGGGGGTGGAATGAAAACGGTGAGGCTAATTTTATTCATGAAGGTGATAGAAATACGCTTGCAGGAAGTTGAAATTTGGAGACTTTTGGAAGGAACACTAGACTAAATATGCTTTTTGTAAGTCATGGAGGGAGTTTTGAGTTATATTTAAAAAAGCACACAGATGAATATATACTTGTATGTGTATCATGTACATATATAAACAGATAGATATGTATGTCTGGGATAGTTACAAAAAGAGATGAGAAAATGGGTATAAAAAGATGACAGAAAGTATGGATAATATTTTTTCTATAAAAAAGGGGACATTTATGAGAAGAATAAAAAGAAAGTTGAGGAATGATTGCATAAACAAAGTATTTTTATAGTTGAAAGAAGGAAAATACATTTCCATACCTGGCAAAAATGGTAAAATATGCCAAGTGTGTGATAAGGGAATTGAAAGAAGAGAAAGGAGAAATAAAGTGCAATTAAAAATATGTTATGGATATTGTGAAGGTTTAAGTCAAAGAGCTGTATAGAGAAAACATTGCTGAATATAGCAATGCATTGAGTGTGAGGAATATTTCTGAAGAAGCGATTGAAGGTTTGTAAAGGAAGATTACTTTAGATGAACAAGATAGTGTGCATAAGGTATTAAAGGAGGGCTCATCACCAGCGGAGGGTGGTCATGGTGTATGTAAAACATTTACTGAGTAATGATGAAAGCGTTTTATTGAAATATTTAATGAACGGTTTGGTTTGAGAATGGGTTGGGAGAAATAGTAAATGTGATGGTATTTTATGGAATAATGGAGACAAAATGGTATAAAAAATGAACGCCAATTACATTAAATAATGCAGATTATATGACATTAATGAAAAAATTACAAATATGGTTTGAGAAGGTTATTCATGAAGTAATGTTACCCAATATCTATGGCTTGAAAGGTTAAAGTCATGACTTATGAATTAGTCAAAAAAGGTAGTAGATGACATATTGTATGAAAACAGTAAGTTAATGGTGAATATTTGGTGACTAGAGAGATATGAGCAGTCTATGTAGATGTCATACAAAAAGAGTATGTCCATAATTTGCAAGAATTTACAGAAATGTTGGTTTGGACATGTGCTGAGGAGGGATGCTGAGTATATTGGGAAAAAGATGCTAAGGATGAAGCTACCAGGTAACAGGAAAAGAGGAAGGCCTAAGATAAGGTTTATGGATGTGGTGAGAGAGGACATGCAGGTGGTTGGTGTGACAGAGAAAGATGCAGAGGACAGGAAGAAATGGAAACAGGTGATCTGCTGTGGTGACCCCTAATGGGAACAGCCGAAGGAAGATGATGATGACAGAAATGGAAACATTTGGAGCTAGACCAAAGAGTTCACATGTTGAAATGGCAAGTGGTATTAGATATGTAATACCTAATATATAATATCTGGGTAATCCTTTTGGCACCTCAGGTAAGACAGTCTAGTAGTTGGCTTAGAGGATTAAGAAGCTGTTAACAAGCTGTTTTCTGTGGTCTGGCAGTGCAAGGTTTGCTTCCCTCAGCTTCCATTACATAACCGCATGACTTTGAGTAAGTCACTTAATAAGACTCTGCTCTCCTGGGCTGAGTCTGAAAAAGATCTATGGAAATCAATGATCTACTCCAGAAACAAAAGTAAATAAGAAAGAAAAACATGAATGTGGAATTGTTACATTCTTATATGTATATATGTATATATATATATATATATATATATATATATATATATATATATATATATAAAGAGAGAGAGAGAAAGAATAGATACATACAAACAGATATTACTTTACAATTATATTGTCACCATTTTTTACAATAATAAAGCAGGAAAATGTTTGCTGCCTTGGTGAGAGAATATTAAACAACAGCCTTTGGTTTCTATGGCATCAGCAAAAATAACACAGTGCATCTGATATAAATTAATGCACCTTATTCTATACTACATCTAGCAAACATTAAAACAAAGCAAGCATTTTTTTTCCATTGTTGATACATACACACATGCAAATGATTTTGTTTTCCCTAAAAAGTTAACCTGCTGTGTTACCTTTCAGTCCAGAGCTTGTGAACACCGTATCTGTCTACAAGGGATAAACATCAGTTCTCTGCTTAGTAATTTAATGTTTTTGTTTGTTTCTTTATTTTTTTAAGGACAAACCCATTAAGTGATACTGCAACATTATAATAACTGCCAGATAACAGGATGTAATAAACACCCCGGGCTTTGAGTTGCCCCTATAGCCCACTTACTGATACTGTGAATGCATAACCTTGCAATAAGTGCAAATGGTCTTAAATAACTTTCATGACAAATCTAGCAGATGGAATATAATCATTATGTGAATTTACTGAGCATGAAGATAAATCAAAAACACTAAAGTATGTGCAAACTGAATTCAACAATCACATAAAAAAATCCCAAACCATACCACTCAAACAAAAAAGTACCACTAATGAAAATGCATTTCAGTAAAACACTGAACCCAAATCTAGATTTGCATAATGCTGCAATGACATAACAGTGAAGTCATATTTAGCAGATCAGATGAACTGACAAGCTTCTCAGTGTCACAGAAGTTTGGAGTAAAGAAATATTTATGCAGCATATATTTATGTAGCAGATATTTATGTAGCATTATAAATCTGTTAAGAATGAGATCCAGCTTGATTCTGCATCAGAGTCCTATGAACTCTGACTCATTCCAATATCAGTATTTAAGTCAGCTTTATTTTCACCTGGAGACCAACATTTGATTTTCCCTAAATCAGCCTAAGTACTGAATGACTAGGATTCACAAATGATTTTCTTTTTCTTTCTATCTTTTTTGTGAATAAAAAAGTCAGTGAAGTCAGTTGATGTGGCTAACTGAATCAAAGAATTAATTACATAACATGCAAGACAGTGAAGCAGGAACAAAAGCCTTTCTCACAGCTACACCTTTTTGCATATCAAAGAGCAGGTACATTGTGCAGAACCTACTTTATTTTTCATTGTATTTAATGTTGTCAAGGGGAAATGACCCAAAAGTCTCAAGGGAATTTCTTGCTAAAGTGTTGGAGATATGGCCTGGGTAAGTTAATACAAAAATAGTCCGTCAGTGATAAAATACAGGTTGTATCAAATTCAGAGCATGTTGCAATGTTACAATCCCTGCTTGGATGTTGTGGCCTGATAGGTAACTGGTACTTCATAAGGTATGTAGGAACAGTTCAAGGTGTAATTCTGTTATACTGTAATTAATAGGAATGACAAAAAATATTTATAATAACATTCCCTCCAGCTGTAAATTGATTAAATGGTAGTTTAATTCCAAAGATGATTTCTTCAAAAAATGTAAATTACGTCATACTTTCTAGGTTCTAGGTATTAGTAACTAGCATCTGCTAAATAATTCACAATTATTTTCTTGCAATAAGAACCCCTCTAGAATGCATTCATTTTTCTTCACTTACACTACTGAAACATGCATTAAGTAGATATCTACACAGAATACAGCTGTCATTTATGGACCTTCCTCAAATATCACAAGCCACCAAATTTTGTATAAAACACATTATGCCTTTCACCAGTACAACTCTCTTAGACATTATTTCAGGGCACTGCATGTTAAATATTTATAACATTATCCTTCAGACACACAGAACAATGAAGATAATTTGTGCTGAATATTAGCTCTGCAATTTGGTGCAAGTGCTCATTTGTAAAAATGCCAGCCTTTATCTTTGCATAATAGTCATTAAGAAGAGAGCATGATTATATCCCTCCATTATCAGCACTCGGCACAGCAAGCATCGGTACACTGTAATTAAATATGGTATCATTTTTTTCATAAGAACCATACAGGTCAATATAAAACCACATTAAGCAGAAATTCTGAAGGCCATGTTGATTCAAAACTATTGCTGTAATAAAATGTTTCTTATTTTACTTGGATAAAATTTTAAGGCAGGGGAAAATAAACATAACCTTTATATTGCCCGTGCTGTATAAATACGTCAAATATCTAGAAAAAGCTTAAAAAGCTAACGTTTTACATAAATAGAATACAGTTTCTGATATTTTTTCTTTTAAATATAAACTATTTAAATTTGCATGGAAGGAAATTAACCTGTGTGACAATCTATCTATGATTGTATAGTATGTGTGTTTGCAGCATGTGTGTGTGTGTGTGTGTGTGCGTGTGTGTGTGTGTGTGTGTGTGTGTGTGTGTATACAGGTGTGTGTGTGTGTGTGTGTGTGTGTGTGTGTGTGTGTGTGTGTGTGTGTGTGTGTGCGCGTGCGCACATCTATGTGTATTTAGATCTATTTACATGTCTATCTTCAATTTCCCTCTGTATTTTTGAAAGTACATCCATTATTTCAAGATGCCTCCAACATTTTCTGACATGAAGAGCTGTAACCCCGCATTCTATTCAGCGTCTGAATAAATTACCTAATCCCCATACTGAAAACAGCTGGTCATGCATTTTCATAAGACTATTACATATTTAAACAATGCAAATACAAAGTAACAGTCTTATATGTTTAACAATGTTTAGTAGATACGTAAGAAGAATATTATCCATGATGTAAAATGAAATATCATATTTTGTTTGGATGCCTTGACAATATAGATTAGATAGTCTGATAGACAGACATACAGACAGACAGATAGATAACAGATAGATACATAGACAGATTGATCGAGATGGATATCTTGAGACAGTGTAAAAATCTGCTGTCAGATGATCATCTGTCACTCAAACAGCATAAATCAGTATGTGTGAGATGTACAGCACATATATAACATCTTTGCAGGCATAAATCAGTAAACTCAGGCATCAAAATCATCAACAGTGCACCACACATCTTCAAGGCCACCACAATAAACATAATCCATCATATGCTGAGGTTCTAACATTTAATTTGCCTAAATCTTCAATACCTCCAAAACACAACACAGGCACAAAGAACACTCAGCGATTTAAGCATAGCTGCTGAAAAATCACAAGCAGTCCCAAAATCATGCATACTGAGTCTGTATGGCAGGAACTGACCCAGCCAAACATTCTTGTTATAGCTAACTCCATTCTAAGACATACAAATGTGCTTCTTACCAGGATAAGCAAGGAAATAATGATGGTTAGTACTTGTCTGGTGCCAGGATCCATCAGATCAGACATGCACTGAGGTCCTTGAATAACAAGTACTGGTATGGCTCTGCCAATGTACATGTGGATGTCAACGACTTGAGGTATACCTCCCTGGACTATATGAAGAGAGACAAGATAGAGTTCTTAAACAAGCTATGTGTCCACGATAGTATAAGCCTAGCAGTGAACAAAGTTATGTCTTCGACAAGGATGATGCTGTGATATTAGCAAAAAATAATTTACTTTAATAATTGACTTAATTTTTGCTATCACTGGAAGGGGGTGCAATATTTGTCAACCTGAGAGCATATGGTCAACAGACTAAACTGCTTCACCAGGGATGGTTTGCATTTGTCCCCTCTAGGATTTCAGTTATTGACAAAGACATTGTCCACCCCATAGTGCCTTTTATATGCAATGCCATCTTCATAAACCTACCATCATAATAAAACCAGCAAAGGATAATATGTAGATATTACTCTTCTATGCTTGAATCCTAAACAAGGAACCACTTCCTACAAGCCCTTTTCACTCTAGAGGACAGTGATTTCTGAGTAGTGACTGAAACATGGTTTAAAACATCAGATAGCAGTCCTTCTGTGCAGGGTAATAACTCCACACGTTTAGACCAGTTGCTGCACTGGGGAGGGTGGGCAAAAGGTGGAAGTGTCTCATTCTTCATCCAGAAGCAACTCACATCAAGGATGATAAAACAGCAGGATACACTAGAGCTTCTTCATGTCCAAATAACCACCAGAAAAGTACTGTACTGTATTTTAGTTTGCTACAGAACTTCCTTTATGACACAATGAAACCATGAACTAGAATCATTCAGAATTAAACCCAGTACCATTTTTTTAAGTGCTCTAAACCATACAACTATAAACTGGGAGATCTACATCACCACTAGTGCACAGAAACAGAGATTGTTGGACTTTGTCAATACAATCATCCTAAAAAAGTAGTCAGAGAATATAGTAGAGGGAATAAATCTTGGATCTTATGAATGAAATTGCCAGCAAACCTTAGCAGTTGAGACCACAGAGGTTCCTGACCAGGAAAATCCAGGGTCTCAGACACCACACCTATCCTATACTGATAGGCTAAAAGCCATGTCCGTCTACTCAGTCTCATACAGACTTCTCAGAGGTGACCTTTGTCTGGCATACAAGGCCATTTCTGATACAGCCTTGATGGAGTTGCTGCATATCCATAAGACAAACTCCACTCTCGCAACCTGCATGCAAGGCCTTAACCTGGTCTGTGATATTAATAGAACTTGTTGGTGGGATAGATTTGTGTCCCAGAGACTCCCCCATCTGTGGAGTAGACTCCCTCCCCATGTCAAGCAGAATTCCTCTCTAGCCCTCTTTAAAAGGAACCTGGATGACTGGATGGGAAAAAGAAAACATACCCCTGGGATCCCACCTATGTCCCTGCTGGACAGGGGAAACAGGTGCTGACTTTGAGGGAACATGGGCAAAATTCTTGGCTAGGCTAATAAGGGCCTCTGGGCAAATAGCCTAATATCATCCTATGAACAGCAGTAGCAATAAAATGAGTTTTAATGGTTAACAAAAAGTATAGACTTCTTCAAAACCATGATATTAGTTATTCTGTCTCCAAGCTGATTACAAATCTTGGATCTTGTCCTTACTAATATGGAGGCATCTTACGCAGTTCCTTAAATATCTTTATCACTTATTAGGTGTGAACATAAAGAAATCTCCTTTGAAATAAAATTGAAACCAGTGATCCCTGAAACCAAAAGCATCTTTAAAAATGTCTTTAAGACAAATTACCTACTCATACAATTGTCAGTCTTCAAATCTCCACCAAACCCAGGCAATTACAGGGAATATGTGGAAATGTACACCACCACACTATACAAGCATGTAACCAGCTGTGTAGATGCTGCTGAGTTCTGTTGGAACAAGCACAGTGTAAATCTTGGAAACAAACCCACTTGGTGGAGTCATACAATTGACAAGATTTGCAATAAAAGGAAGATAATTTTGACCAAAAGTAAGACAAGTAATTCCCAGGATTTCAGACCCCTCATCACTAAAATAAATAAACAATTCATGAGCCTAATAAAATCCACTAAATCCATGTTTGAGGATAAAATAGCTAACCAAGCCAAAGACAAACACTTGTTTAGTTACGTTTGTAATCTTAAAAGCACAATGTTGCAGTGTGCTGAGCTAATTGTGAGTGATATTATCCACACTGAGGCTGAAGACATAGTGAATCTACTGACCAATAAATTTAGCTTTAACGTTACCCTTTTCTCTCCTCCATCATTCTCGAAATATGTACCTGTAATTGCCTCATCTCTAGCTATCACACAAGCCCTAGTCCCAAAAAGGTGCTATCAAAACCTAAAAATAATGCATTGTTGGGTCTGGACAATATCCTTGGATGCATTTTAAATAGCACGAAGCATGCTTTAACAACACCCCTAATGATATTGTTCAGCTTTAGCAACACCACTAACAATACTGTTCAGCTTTAGCAACACCCCTAACAATACTGTTCAGTCTTTCCATCCATACAGGTTTTGTACCGAGTGAATGGAGAATAGCTGCCATCATTCTCCTGCATATGGTAGGACTTTCCACACACACAGACAAATACAGACCCTTAAGTCTGACGAGCCTCATATGCAAGGCCATGGAAAGACTTATTGTGTAACTAATCAGTAAGAACGTAGGGAACTTCCAAACATTGGACCTGCCTCAGTTTGTATTCTATTATGACAGGTCATGCTTACTCAGCCTGGTAGAGTTTTTGAAAGGGTCACCAAAGCAATGGATGAAGGTAGAAAAGTACACACTGCATACCTTAACCTGGCCAAAGCATTTCACACAATTTCTCACTCAGGTATAGTAGAATAGCTAAACAAAATATGAATAAACACCTATATTACCCACTGGATCACAGATAGGACACATGACATCAAAGTAGGGGAGGTTACCTCAACAAGAACGCCAGTCACAAGTGGAGTCTCCAGGATTCTGAGCTGAGACCTCTCCTGTTTGAAGTAAAAGTCTTTACCAAAGGGGTCTGCCTGATGATGTTTGCTAAGAGCAGTCATTGAATCCCCAAAGACTTTACCATCCCATAGGAAGATTTGTCCCAAGTAAATAACTCATGCAAAATCATGGATTGAAAGTAAATTCCAGACAATGCATTATTGGATTCTTTGGGAATTCATCTACCCCAGGGAACTACCACATTTGAAATATGCCCCTAAGAGTTGACCCAGTTTTGGGGGGATTTGGGAGCTTATGTAGACAGTGACCTAACTTTTGGCCAAAATGTGTTCATTGTTTTAAGAATGTACTTCTATATTGTACAGCTTATAAACAAAGGGTTTGTGCCTAAATCCAGGGATGTCATTTTGCACATACCTCTCAATTATCTAGATTTTTGGTTCTTATTTTTGACCTGTCCCTCATAAAATCCCTGTTTTTCTGGCAAATCACTGAGGATTAATGTCACTAAATAATAGACATCATACCCATTACAAAAAGCATGTCACTGTAAACTCTTTCAGTATATCAACTTTCTAAGTTTATAACAGCAAGTATATTAAAATTGTCCCTGATTTTGGCCCTCTCTACAAGCATTATTTTTGGCTTTTTCCAGATCTCTTGTACTTACAGGTTAAGAGGTATGATTTTGCCCCTTTACTCGTTAGGCCAGTCATTGAGTATAATGCCTCCTTTGGCAAGTATCTGTCCAGACATATGCAACAACTGGTACACCCACAGAGACACCTAATAGGATAAAATGCCTAAACACTATGTCCTACATGGACTGACTCAAAACCGTGTGACTATACTCTGTAGCCTACAGACTGCTTAGATGTGACTAATGTCTAGCATGCAAGCCATCTTCTGACCCAAAACTGCACATCAACAAGTCAAATGGCACCTGTCAAAAAAGAGTAGGGGTCCTTTATTTATATACCAAAAAAACTCTTTACAGCACATTTACATATTTACAAATATTTACAAATGTATTAATATATAGATATACAAATCCTTTACAATCATATTAAATTTTAATCCCTATTAGAACCTCACTCCTTTTTCCATAATCACCAACTGATATTATTTAATATTGTTGCTAAAATCTATTTGCCATTAAACAATTTCATTTATTCTTTCATTCCATATAACCCGTATAACATAAAATAACATTTTATCTTTTTACTTCTGTTCTTATAATATCCATATTTAATCATATACATGTTTATTTTATCTACTTTGTTTATACTTTTGAAAAAAGAAATCTTTTTTACATAGATTTCCACACAACTTTGTTTTACTCTCTTATATTTTAAAAACCCATGTTCAGTAGTTTCTTCTTCTTGACAATGTAAAAATATTTGATCACTTTTCTTTTTATATGGCATATTTCCTTTTACTGGCACTTTATCTCCAGTCTCCACAAAAAAATATCTTGACATTCAGCTTTCAGATTGCACCATTTGCTTCTTTTTTTTAAACCTTTATGTTTTTTTCATCTGTTAGATGTTCCCATGGTTCTACATAGTAATGTTTTATCATTCCATTCTTATACCAAAAGTTTCTATTTTTTCTATATCATCAATTTTTATTTTTCACAAGAATATATTTTCTTGATAACTTGTATTATTTTAATGACTTCTGTTTTCTATGTTGTGATTTGTTTTCTGTACACTGTGTTTTACTTGCATTATGCTTCTAATTGCATATTAAATCTAGGAAAGAGATCACAGCCATGTCTCTTGTGAGTCACATATAAATTTTTCCCACACATTCACACTGGTGCCTATTGTGTTCTTAAACTCAACTGTCTTTCTAGTTGCCGTCTCCTTACATTAATTTGACCACACATCCCTTCCCTCTCCCCTTTCAATTGCTATTGTAAGTAAGCACAAAATTAGCATTTTGTGACATCATTCCCCTTTAACTATTTACACTTATTGGCCATCCCACTGTATCCACAGAACCAGAATACAAAGTGTCCACCCCCTTTCAGTCTATCTTTCTCTTTTAAAAGTAATGGCTAAAGCTTAAGTTACCCCCCTCTTTCATATCTAACTGCACATTGCAGTGCTTAGGATATTAAACATCTGTTTCTTTCTTATCCTTAAAATCTGCAACATCTATTGCAAGACCACCAGTTATTGGACAGCCAACATTCTGCCTCTCACTGGTCATCTTGGCATTAGTGCTTCTGTTTTCTCTTGGTGAGAGAAAGAGCACAGGGACATTATTTCCTGGAGACTGCTGATCACTGGAAAGCCTAATAATTGCTTCATAGGTAACAGGTTGGAATTTGTGCTGACATTCTGTTCCTGAAAGAGAAGGAAAAGAGTGCATTGATTCCTGGCTGTTTCTGGTTGGGCAGTTAGTGCCTGTGCTTGACATTCCTGATTGATGTAGTTGCTATTCAAGGCATTTACCAGGAAAAGGCTACACCTAGCCTACAGACCATTGCATCATCTGGGACAAGACAATGGATCACCAACCAGCTTGTGGCCTGCTTCTCGTCTTAGGATTGGTGCTAATGTTTTGCTTCTGGTGAGAAAAGAAGTAAAGAAGCATTGTATCCCAGCAAAGTGAGGCTATAGTGAGACCAGAACTAGTAGTAGCCAGGTAGTAGACATTCCTGCAACTCCCCAATTTTCTTCATTCTTGACGAGCTAAATATTTGTTTTCAGTAAGTAGTGCTTGATTTGTTTCTAACTTCAGAATATCTGTCTAAATACTTCATCCTTAAATTTTCAGGGTTGACTTATTAATTACCCGGAAAGTGTTTGGCAGTGCCCTGTATAGACACAGACACCTTGAGTGACATTGTTCCTGTAAAAGCACAACTGAAATTTCACCAACACCTATGTACACACAGGACAACTAGTTTGCGGTGACAAGCACTGACCCCAGAGTTGAAAACCAGATACTTCTGACATTACTTTATATTCTCACTCCAGCTGTCTAATCAATAAAAAGGGTCTGTTGCCATGGATATGAACATTCCCATTATCTTTGTCACCAGCTTGGTGGATATGGGCAATCTGAGGCAATGTTGAAATTGTCTCATGATTATTGGCAACCAGTTAATTCTCAAACAAACTGATATGGTATGTGAGAAACATATTTACATAATGGCACTAGATGCAAAGCTCTCAGAAAAAAATACTCCTAATGTCAATAAGGTTGTCAGTAGTGCACACACTGCACCTATAACACACAATTCAAAGCAGACACATATGCTGAGGCATTTAAACGTAACCTTCCTTAACCCCAAAATCTTCATTGATGAAGTACACATAACAAATACCCTCAGCAGTATCAAATGCACTCTTTCTAAACAACACCCCATCAACACACAGCCACACTTCATGGAGCCTCTACTTCTAAGCCCATAAGGCAAGCCATCACACAATATAACATTCTGGTCATTGGAGACTCCATAGTGAGATACACTGATGTCCCTCTCACCAGGTTGAGTAAGGAGAAAGTCACGGTCAGTTGCTTATCAGGTGCTAGGATCCACCACATTACACATAGTCTCAGGTCATTGGACCACAAGTGCCAGTATGACTCAGTCATAGTCCATGCGGGTGCAAATGACCTGCGATGTACCTCCCTAGACTATATGAAGGGAGACATCATAGAGCTCTTGGAATATGTGTCCCAGGCTGGTATAGCCTAGCATTGAGCAGTATTTTGCCTTCGGATGATGCCATGATACAAACAGATGAATGACTTTAATAATAGTTTAGTTTCTTGTGTCCTTCTAAGAGGATGCAATATTTGTCACCCTGGAAGGTGATAGTCAACAGATCATGCTGCTTTGCCAGGGATGGTCTGCACCTCTCCCCTCAAGCCTTTCAGATATTAGCAAAAACATTGTCTTTCCCCATAGTGCCTTTTTTAGGCAATGCCAAACTGAAAGTACTTCCAACATAGCAAAACAAAGCCAAGAAAATCTAAAGGTATTGCTGCTCAATGCTAGGAGTCTAAACAAAAAATTCCACTCCCTAGAAGCTCTCTTCATCCTAGAGAATGCTGAAGTCTATGCAATGCCCCCTTTGGTATGTACCTAACCAGGCATACCGAACAAATGGAATGTCCACAGTGGTTCCTCACTAAAAGAATACAGGAAGTATGTTCTATGCAGACCTCCACAAGGCTCTATCCTTGTATTTTGTCTCCTACAAGCTGTTGAAGGGAGATCTATACCTGGCATACAGGGCATTGTCACACCCCACTGTGATGGACCTCCTGCATATCATCAGAACAAACCATATCAGAATTACCTATTCAAAAGACTTAACCATAGCCTGTGATATAAACAGGACCTGCTGGAGAGACAGGTATGTAACCCAGAAACTACTCCTTCTCTGGAACAGGCTCCCGATCCATGTGAAACAGAGTTCCTCACTAACCCATCTCAATTGTAATTTGCACAATTGGATGGGGAACAGAACATTCATCACTGATTTAGCACCTATGTCTCTAATGGGCACTGGCAACCTGTAAGTGGTTCATCTTCGAGACTCCTGAGTGTAAATATTTCATCTCTTAAGCCCCTGCTTACACTTATCAAGGGTAGCAAAACTTGTCAGAGATTTGGGATGTATGGCTCAGCTTAAAAAGGGCCTTACAGTCATTAGCCTAGTAAACACCTATGAATCCATCAACATTTTATTTATTCATTTATACTCTTTTTTTCTTTTACTCTTTTTTTTTTTTACCATACCCCAAAACTTATCATACTTACATTTATACAATATTACTACTAATTTCTCATCAATGTCAGTTATCCACTTTAACTCTTTGCACAAATTTAATGAAGCAGCATATACCACTGGGTTAATTAACCCTAAACTTCCTCCGTCGTTATTTAAATACAAAACTCCTGTTTTACTGTGTTTAATCTACAACCCAATATGAATGAAAACATATCTGCAATACTTCCTTTGAATAGGTTCATATTTTCATAGGAGGTTATCAGTCTATTGGCCCTAGTGCCTTTATAAGCCTAACCATCATATACCATTGTTCCCTTATTGACCAAGATGTGTGGTCTATATTTGCAGCATGAGGCTATGATCAGCACCAACTGCCCTTATCCAAGAATGACATAGGTGACTCCCCTGTGGTAAATTTACAGTCTCCCATCCAGTAGTCTACGTTATGCTTAAATAGGGTCTTTCAGGAGGTATGTTTTACATGAACTGGATGTTTTCACCAGAGGAGTGGCAATCTGTGAGAGACATCTCTGTCTTTCCAGCATGTCCTGTTAATGTTACAGGCTAGATTAAGATCCCTAGAGCGAGCGAATCTTGTCCCATTTGACTTGCAGATGTGCAGCATTTCCGTTAGGGTAGGATCTAAGACTACTCTGTAGGCCCGACACAAGTCATCTCTCAGTAGCCAATAAGATACAGAGTACAGGGCCTTCAGTCTGTCCATGTAGGTCATGTGCTGAAGCCTCTGAATTTTCTTGGTGAGAAGCATCTGAGGTCTATCCAGCTGCTGCAGATGTCTGGTGAGGTACAGAAGGGAGTTTTGTACTCTATTAGTGGTCTGATGAGGGATGAGTACAGGGGAGTTATAACATCCTTAGCTCTGGATGTGATACCCTTATTTAGGAGATGTACAACATAGAAGGCCATCTTACCACTGTGAAAACATAGTGATCGAAGTTAAGGTTGCTATCAACCAGTGTTCCCAAATCTCTTTACATAGGGTTTGAGCTAAAAGGGGTGCTGTTAATAGGTTGATAGTTTCATAGGCAGGTACTAGGCTATCAGCCTAAGTGCCTAAGTAAGCCTAGCCAACAAAATTTTTCTGGCTTACACACCCAAGAAAGTTAATTTCCTGTGCCCCTGTTGAGCAGAGCCACAGAAGTGATCCCCAGGGTGTATTTCCTATTTCCCATCCACTCATCAAGATTTTTCTTGAAGAGTGCTAATGAGGAACTTTGCTTGACATAAAGAGGTAGCTTGTTCAAGAATATAGGAAGTCTCTGGGACAGGAATCTAATCCTCCAGCATGTCCTGTTTATTGTGGTAACAAGGCTTAGGTCCCTAGAGTGTGTAGCTCGAAGGGATTGGGATTTCTTTAGGTGTAGCATGTCCAACAGCTCTGGGTTTGACATAGCTTTATACGTTAGGCAGAGATCTCCTCGGAGTAGGCGATATGCTACAGACTAAAGCTGGATTTTTTTGAGATGGTCAGTGTAGGGCATCTGTTTGAGGCTAGTAATCCTTTTTGTGAGGTATTTCTGTGGCCTTTCCAGCTGCAGAAGACATCTTGTGAGGTACATTCCAAAAGGGGCGTTGTACTCTATAATGGGTCTAATGAGTGCTGAGTAGAAGGGAACAATGACCTCTTTTTTCCTGGATGAGAACCCTTTTGTGATGAGGTGTGCCATATGGAAGGATTTCCTGACTACTGTGGCAATGTGATTATCAAAGGAGAGACTACTGTCCACCTGGGTCCCAAGGTCTCTTATCACACATTTGGTGTTAAGTAGACTGCCGTTTATGTGGTAGTTCATGGGTTCAGAGTTTTTACCAAAGGGGATGACAATGCACTTTTTGACACTGAGCTTGTGGCCATGCCTCTGACACCAGGAATCTGTCCCAGTGAGGCCCTTTTGTAGAATATCCACATCATTTGGGGACTCAACTATGGCCCCTAGTTTGCAGTCATCTGCAAACTTCATTAGCCAGAGGCCTGGCAAGTAGATACCAAACAGGAGAGTTCCCACGACTGAACCTTGTGGTACTCCACTTGTCACTGGTTTGAAGTCAGATTTGGAGTCTGCATCTTTTACAGTGTGGGTTCTGTCAGTGAACCAGTTGACAACCCATCATGTGACGTAGGGATTTATAACTAGTAGGTCAAAAGAGGCTGTGTGAACCACCTTACCCTCGTCTACGGCTTTGGTGACTGCCTCAAAGAAGTTGATCAGGTTCAGAAGGCATGATCTGCTTTTCACAAACCTGAATTGGGTGGGGTCCAGAGTTTGGAGGTTACCAATGTCTTTGTAGTAATTTGTAGCTTATTTAGTGCTAACAATAAGTTCTGAACAAGTGCTGAGCACAAATAAGCAAATTCAAGTGATAAAACTAAGAATATGTACTTGGATCTTGTGGTAGATTGGCTACCTAGTGCTTAGCACTCCCACTGATAAGCTAGAAGGCTTCCCTCCAACACAGAAAGGCTTTGGGCACAGTTGCTTACAAACAGTCCTGGATACAGCAAATCTGGATCTTGACTAGACTAGTTACAGGAAAGGTGGGAAGCAAGTGCAAACAAGGGCTTTTAAATCAGAAAGTTGAAAGAGATGGAAAAACTGCCAAATGGCCAATAAATTACAATTTCTGGGCCAGAAACCACTCTTATGGCAGATAGGCTACCCAGTGCTTATGGGTTTATATCACATGATCGAAAGTTCACAATATCGAAGCTCAAAACTTCAAACTGGCAACCTCGAAAACGGAAAACATTGAACGTGAAAAAAAAAACACTATACACCCAAAACAACACAAGCCCCCCTGCACCCCCCACACCCCTGCTACTTAAATATACCAACTCCGAGATCGCACTACACTGCAGTAAATGGAAATCTTCCCTTCCCGCACTCTATGGCGATCTCCACTTTACGGTTCAATGTTTTCCATTTTCAAGGTTGCAAGTTTGAAGTTTTGAGCTTTGAACTTGCCGCCTTTCAATTTTGTGATATACACACAGTGCTTACAACTCACACTGATAAGCTAGAAGGCTTCCTCCAACATAGAAAGTCTTTGGGGGCTCAGAAGCTTACAAACAGTACTGGTTACAGCAAATCTGTATCTGGAATAGACTAGTTACAGGAAAGGCAGGAAACAAGCTTAGAATTTTTATTTATTTTTTTTGTTATGTGGAAAGGGAGACAGGAGAAACAGAAGATAATTCAAAATTAAGGACCTAAGTGGCTTGTCCTTCACAAATGTTCTCTCTGTATTAGGTAGAATGAGCTAGTGACACTAGACTGGAATAGAGCTGGGATAGAGCTGAATAGATGGGAATGGTAGGCGTGTCTGAAGCCAAAATATGATCTCACTGTACACGGTTGAGTGAGCAAATGAGATAGACCCAGAAAGAGTGTTCAAACACAAATTTACAGGCGGGGTGGCAATTCCAAAGCCACCAAGATTAATACCACAGCATGAACAGTAAGGGTGGGTGGG
This sequence comes from Protopterus annectens, assembly GCF_019279795.1. Classification (NCBI taxonomy): domain Eukaryota; kingdom Metazoa; phylum Chordata; order Ceratodontiformes; family Protopteridae; genus Protopterus; species Protopterus annectens. Next base: position 1,943,153,198 of record NC_056729.1, on the reverse strand, counting down.
AAACTAACTGCAGAGATGGTGAGAGAGAGAGAGAGAGAGACAGAGAGGCCGCAGTATTCTATGAAACAATTAAATAGAAAATAAATAACTACAGAGAGACACAGACCACAATATTTAATGAAACAATTAAATAGACAGAAAAATAAAATGCAGTACAATCTTTAACAATGCAAGTTTGTACTTAACTCAGCTAGTAATGCAGTTGATTGGAGGTATGTAGCAGAAGACAAACAACTCAGATATAGAGCAGTAATAAATTCAAAGATATGTGGCTAACACTTATAAATACAGAAAAACCTTCTAGGCTAAGAGTTTAACACTGAATATCAATGAAGTGAAACACAATACCCCCACTTACTGCAGAGAGAGACAGACAGAGACAGAGGCAGAGAGAGAGAGAGAGAGAGACCACAGTATTCTATGAAAAAATTAAATATTGTTATTATTATAATTTGTATGGTCTTCCCCTTTGCTGAAAGGGATGATAATGTATTTTTTGCATTTAGTTTAAGTCTGTGGCTTTGGCACCAATCATTTGTCTGTGTAAGCCTTTTTGTAGTATGTTAACATCACTGGGGACTCAATGATTTCATCCAGTTTGCAGTCATCAGCAAACTTGGTAAGCCACAGGCCATCTATTTTCCCCTGGACTTCTGAGAAATATATTTCAAACAGTAAGGGGTCCCGCACAGATCCCTGCGGTACCCCAGTGGTAACTTGTCTGCTGGCAGAGGTGGAATCCCCAACCTTGACTTTATGCTTCCTGTCAGTGAGCAAGCTGGCTACCCAGCTAGTGACATATGGCTTAATTTCCAGCCGAGTGAGTTTCTCAAAGATGCCTGAGTGCAGAATTGTGTCAAACGCCTTGGCTAAGTCAAGCCAGACTGTATATACTGTTTTGCCCTCATCCAGGGCTTTGGGGACATTCTTGAAGCAGTTCACCAGGTTTAATAAGCAAGATCTACCCTTGATGAAACCAAACTGTGTCAGTCCAAGAGTTGAACATCACCTATGTCTTTGTTGATGATGATTCTCTCCATGGCCTTGCAGGTAAGGCTGGTTAGGCTTATGGGGCTATAGTTCCCAGGGATGGTGAATGGACCCCCTTTGTGCAAGGGAATTACTGCTGCCGTTTTCCATTCTGTTGGGACAAAGTCAGTACTTAGACTGTGATTGAAGAGAGTGCCAACTGGTTTCTTTAGGTCCTGTTTTATAGCATTTAGTAGGTAGCATGGGATGTCAGCTGTTCCCACAGAGGCTGTGTTTTTTGGCCATGGAGAGTGCAGTTATGAACTGCTCTTTGGAGATACTAGGTAGAGGATGGTTGACAACTATGCTTTTGGGTATGTCTGGTGGTGACAGCTGGGGGGGGGGTGAAGTTTGCTCCAAATCTGTCTGCTAGCAGGTTTGCAATGTCCTCAGGGTCAGTATGAGTGGTACCATCCACTACTAGTTCGGCACAAAGCTGGGTCATCTCTTTTAGATTTTGGACATGGTTAAAAAGGCTTGTCATTATCCTTATCCAGGGGTGCTAGTTGGCTTTAGAGGACCTTACAAGATATAGAACTTGCTTGTTCAAGCTGTGGAGGGTGTACTTCCTCTGCTGAGTCAGATCCCTCTTGCTCTTAGACATTAGTTATTTTCCTCTAGTTGTATAACCTATTTTTGCTTGATATCCACCAGGGTGGCTTGTTTTTTTTGTGAAGACCTTCTTTTGATCTGTTCAGGTACAGATGACTCTATACATTTGTACTGGTGTTTATACAGGCCATTTGTTTACACTTCCATAAAGCAGTCATTGTTGACAGTAGTAGTAGTAGGGGGGTTGAAACTATTTGTGCCATGACTTAGGAGGCTACAGTTTGCTTTGGTGAAACATTTCATCCTGTTTGCTCTTAAAGGGGGGGGGGGGTCAGGTATGATTGTTACTTTGAACAAGACTGATTTTTGAGCAGACTTTACCAGGGAGTGCAACACACAGGCAGTAGTGCAGAAACCTCCTATGTTGGCAAGTACTATGTCTAGGGCATTCATGCCCGTTGGGGCATTGCAGACTATCTGTTCCAGAACCTTAGGGCAAGTGTGTTTGTGCTCATATGACTCCCAATCAATGGAAGGATAGTTTAAATCATCCATGAACAGGTGTTTTGCTGTACAGTGAGTTACTCAGGTAGGTCCAGGTAGGCAGAGTGGTTCTTGTGGTTCATGGTTGGGGACCTATAGCTAACAATGATATGAAATAGGGTTTAACCTACAGTTGGTTGGAGTAGCTCTGTGGAGGCGTACTGTTTGACCAGCCTTGAGATGTATTTGTCTTTAATGAAGGTGGATACACCTCTGCTTTTTGTTCTCTCAAGCTCGTTTTGAGGTCTGAACATGTGAAAGGCGTTGTAGCTTTGCATGACCGGGGTGCTCTCTGCAGCTTTGAACTATGTCTCTGTGACTGCACAGACATCGGCATCTTCCAAGGTAAGGAGCGCTTCCAGTGAGTGCAGTTTCTGATTTAGATGCCTATCATTAAGCAGCGTAACCCTGAGTTTGTCTCTAGTGTTTTTTTACATCACCAAAGCAGCATGGCTGTCAAGCATATCTTCCCAGGCTGACAGATACTGGATCCCCCTGGTGCTTGTTTGGCTTGCTTGCTGTACTCTCCCTGAATATTGCTAATCTCTGTCTGCATTTTATTTTTCCCACCCACCCACCTAACTTTTGTTGTATTCTTAAACTTGGTGGCTTTTGAATTGCCCGCAACTACTATGAATCTGATTTTGGACACTCCTCCCAATCCCATCTAATAAGCTCATTCATTTCGTGCAGAGAGATCAGTTGGGAAGGCCCACCCTCTTTGTTTTTTTAACCTTGAAGTGTCTTCTGTTTTCCCCCTTCCCACTTAACTTAAAGTAAAGATTTCACTTTATTCAGCTCCTTTAACTGTACTTATATTTCTTCCTACTTTACTACCTTATTTTGCTTTTACTGCTTGTTCTTAAACGTGTTCAGTTGCATTTATTCTGCTACATTTATTACTGCTTATTAGTTGCATGATCATATTTTTAACTGTTATTGCAATCTATTAGTTTTCATTTAAGCACTTAGGCTTCAGGCCAGCTGTAATTAGGAAAATTTGTGCTGTAGACTTTTGTGGCAGGAGAGGGTGGCCTACACCCTTCTATGCTGTAAACTGCTGGTGAAGGCTTATAGTTCCTGTTATTTTAAGTGTCTTAGTTGTGGTTTAATTACTTGGGCTTCAAACCAGTTCTTTTATATTAAGAAGATTTGTGGTCTAAACTATTCCAGCAGGAGAGGATAGGCCACACCCTTCTAAGCTGGGAATTGCTGGTTGAAGGCTTATTGTGTCTATTATTCTGAAAGTGTCTTAGTTCTAGTTCAAGCACTTGGACTCCAAACCAGTTATTTTACATTAGGAAAATTTGCAGTCTAGACTCTTGTGGCAGAAGAGTGTAGCCTACACTCTAAGCTGGGAATTGTTATATATATATATATATATATATATATATATATATATATATATATATGTATATGTTTTTGCCAATCCCTTAAATTTGTATACATTTCATACTCTCTTCCATCTGATCCTACAGCTGAATCCATATTTACTTCTCCTAATCCTAATACCTTATCTAGCTCATTTAAAGAAACATCCTTTTCCACCTCTTTATTCTCTCTTGCTGTTATCGTTTTACTTTCTATGTTTTTTCACTACCTTCTTTTTTCTTTACACATTTCTTGTACATATTGTAGCACACTATCCATAATCTTTTCCTGAGTTCTGTTTCTCCTTTTGGATTATTTCTTTCATTACTCTACAATCTTCCTTTACTAATCTGCGTAAGTAATTTGATGCTCCTTTTTTCTCTTGCAAAAATATCTGTTTATATAGCAATTCCTGAAATGTTTTTGATTTCTTTCATATAATTACTTTTGTCAAAGCATTCTATCATTATATTCTAAATCTTCCAATGCATCATTTAAGCAATAACCCATGTCTGGATGTGGGTAATGCTGGATTTACCCACAGTGGCCAAACAAAGACAACTGTGAGTAAATCCAGCATTACCCACACCCAGAAGTGGGTTATTGCTATTATACAATGACATTATTTAAGAAAGAAAATACTCACTTTTCTTAAATAATGGCATTGTATAATGCCTCCGTGCTGCCCTTCTGCAGCTGTCTGGTATTCTGTGGCAGTTCTATTGTACTGCACATGCGTATGCTTACGAGCTGTGGGTGGAAGCAACACAGAAAGCAAGATCTCCGTTGCTTTTTAGAAAGTGTCTCGCTATGTTAAAGGAGTTTAACATAACGAGACAGCTTTAAAAAAAGCAACGGAGAAAGGAAGATCTCCATTTCTTTTTTTAAAGCTGTCTAGCTATGTTAAACTTCTTTAACATAGCGAGACAGATTCTAAGAAGCAACAGAGATCTTGTGTTCATTGCTGTAAAAAAAAAAAAAAGACTTATACTGATGGAAAAAGTCCGGGCAACCGGACCTTTTTCCATTAGTATAAGTCTTTGATTTACAACATGCATGCTGAGCAATCAGCGTGCATGTTTTGGAATATTAATGGGGGGTTCGTTGTATAATATATGTTCTTTTATATTTTTCTTTTTCTACTTTTCCTACATCATATTGTCACTGTAAAAAACAATTTTCATATTTTTCCTTTTAAATGTCAGTGAACATTCAGAGCAATGTTTATAAAATGTTCTCATAGTAATATGATCTTTTCATAAGTGTATTACTAATCTCTTTCCTTCTTCATTCCATGCTTTCCCATTTATACTTTTTATTCCATCGCCTATTTTAAAATATTCCTTGTTTTCTTTTATCTCTAGACACATTTCAACTAACTCTCCTTTTCTTATAATTAAACTTCCAGATACTATAAAATAACCTATTTCACTTCTATACATACATCTTTTGTAAATTTATGAATTTTTGTCACAAATTATTAATTTACTACATCAACCACCAATATTTAATGAAACCTTAACTAAAGTAAATTGGGAGCCCCTCAAATCCCTACCACTTATTGAAGCAGTTGGAATTCTTTAACTCAACATTTGTAGACATCCTAAACAGGAAAACACCTACCGACCAAAAGCAAATAAAACATAACCATGCAAGCCAGTTCTCAAATTCCACCAAGAAAGTCATGTCCACAATGGATAAAATCTGGAAATCATGGCAGAAAAACAAAGACCCCTCGACTGTATAATACAAGCAACTCCGTAACCAGGCAAAATGACTAATGATCAAAGATAAAAAAGCCCACTACCTCCACTTACAAAGCCAACATAAAGATAATCAGAAAAACATTTTGGTCCTCCAGTAACAAAAATTACACCCAGACTCTCAAAGCAACCCATCCCCTGACCCAGACAAAACCCTTGCAGAACTTCCCACCCTCTTCAATTCCTACTTCATTGACACCATCGCTAACCTAACCACTACCTTTCCTACAGGTAACACCACCACCACCACCAAGACAGCTGAAGACCAAATCATCCCAGAGAACAATCCTACCCTCGACTTCAAACTAAAGATTCTCCCCCATACCCACCCCCACAATAAAAAAACTTTTACTTAAGCTAAAACCCTTTACTCTGGCCCCTAGCAATCTACCCCAAACACTTCCTGCAGCTACCTGAAAATGCTATAGCCTATCCCATCAGCATACTCATTAACAGATTGATTAAAGAATCCCTAGTCCCAGTTATCTGGAAAAAAAGCATTCATTCTCCCCTTACACAAAAAAGGCACCAACACAGACACCACAAACTTTTGGCCCATAGCATTTCTCTCACCCCTCTCTAAAATATTGGAAAAATGCATCCGAGCCCAACTCCTCAACCACCTGCTTGAAAACCAAATTCTATCACACACTCAGCATGGATTCAGACCACTATTGCCTGCCTCTCCTTCCTTGATACAGTTAACCAAGCATGAGATTCTGGAAAAATAATTACTTCACTTTTCCTAGACCTCTTCAAAGCTTTTGATACTATTTTCCATATCATCCTTCTCTCTAAACTATCTACCCACCACATTTCCCCACCTACCCTAAAATGTTTCAATAGCTATCTCTCCAACAGGCAGCAATCCACCAAATATCAACAATCTTACTCTTCTTTCCTCCCTCAGTACTTCCACAGGGGTACCCCGATGCCGCATACTTGTTCCTCTCTTATTTAGCATGTTTATTAACTTTCACTCCACTCTTCCACAATGCTCAGTAATCCAGTATTTTGATGACTCTACAAAAATATTTACTGCAAATTCCAGCTCAGAACTCCAGAAAATCACCCAGAATGCCTTCACCTCTACTGAATCTTGAATGCTTAACAATCATCGTGCCCTAAATCCAAAAAAAAAAAAAAAAACTAAACTAGTACTTTTTACCCCTAAGAAAACCACTCCCATAGATAAAACAAGCCCAGGATAATACCAGTATAGAAGTTGTCCCACACACTAAACTACTAGGCATTATTATAGATGAAAACCTTAACTTTAACATACACAAACAATAACATAAAAAAACACACCAAAAGCTCGGTATGCTCTACAGGCACCAACACTTTCTGAGCCTTTCTACTAGACAAATCCTTGCAACCATCTTTTTATTACCCGTTCTCCATTAAGGCACCCTTCTTAGGTTCTTAGGTTCATAGCTTCATAGGTGTGCACCAGGCTAATGGCTCTGGGGCCTTTACAAGCTTAGCCATAGGATTACCCTGGCATCGTGCCACCAGATCTTAGGTCCCAGTGCCTCTGTCAAGCAGAGCCACTGGAGTTTTCCCCAGGATGAATTTTCTATTTCCCATCTACTCATCAAGATTTTTCTTGAAGAGGGTTAGCGAGGTGCTCTGCTTGACATGTATGGGAAGTCTATTCCATAGCATAAGCAGTCTCTGGGTTATGAACCTGTCCCTCCAGTATGATCTGTTGATTGTTGTAATGAGGTTGAGGTCTCTGGAGCATGTGGTGGGGAAGGATTGGGATTTCTTTAGATGTAGCATTTCTAACAGAGCTGGCCAAACATGGCTTTGTAAGTCAAGCAGAGATCACCTCTAAGTAGGTGATATGAGACAGAGAATAGTTGGAGATTTTTGAGTCTGTCCATATAGGACAAGTGTTTAAGGCCTAGGATCCTCTTTGTGAGGTAATTTTAAGGCCTCTCCAGTAGATGCAGGTGTCTAGTGAGGTACATGCCAAATGGGGCATTGTACTGGATGATTGGCCTAATGATGGAAGAGAAGAGGGAGACAATGACCTCTTTTTTCCTGGATGCAAAACGCTTAGAAATTAGATGTGCCACAAAAAAGGACTTTCTGACCACAGTGGCAATGTGGTGATCAAAATAGAGGTTGCTGTCAACCTGTGTTCCCAGATCTCTTAAAACGCCTTCTGCATTCAGTGGACTACCATCAATGTGGTAATTCATGGGAACCTGTTTTTTCCCAAAGGGGATAACGACACATTTTTTGGTATTGAGCTTAATGCCATGGTTCTGACACCAGTCGGTGGTCTCAGTGAGGCCATTCTATAGGATGTCAACATCACTTGGGGAGTTAATAATAGCTCCAAAATTGCAATCATCTGTAAACTTTGTCAGCCAGAGCCCCTTCATGTTGGCCTGGACTTCAGAGAAGTAGCTACCAAACAGGAGAGGACCCAGGACCGAACCATGTGGGACTTCACTCGTGATTAGTCAGCAGTCTGACTTGGAGTCAGCTACTTTCACACCGTGGGTTTTGTGAGCTAGTTTGCAATCCACCTAGTGATATAGGGGTTGATGCCTAGCTTAGTGAGTTTTTGTATGATTCCTGAGTGGGGAATGGTATCAAAGGCCCTGGCCAGATCAAGGTAGGCTGTATAAACCACCTTGCCTTCATCCACAACTCTGATGACTGACACAAAGAAGTCAACCAAGTTGAGCAGGCATGATCTACCCTTCACAAAACCAAACTGTATGGGATCCAGAGTTTGGAGATTCCCTTTATCCTTGTTTATTAGGTCCATGATGATGTGTTCCATAGCTTTGCATATCAGACTCATCAGGCTAATGGGGCAATAGTTCCCAGAGTCTGTAATTTCTCCTCCTTTGTGGAGAGGGATGGTTGTAGCAGTGTGCCATTCAGTAGGGACAAAGCCTGAGGTGAGGCTGTAATTGAACAGGCCACACAGCTGAGGTGCCAGTTCACTCTGTAGTTCATGCAGAACACAGCCAGTGATATTGTTAGGTCCTGCTGTATTCTTGGCCTTGGAGAGTGCTGTTTTAACCTGTGCAGCACTAATACTGGGTACCTGGCAATCTACTGGTATTGGGAATGGTCCTTTCGGGTGATGATAGGGGTAAAGTTGGCAGTGAATCTGTGAGCCAGTATATTGGCAATATCTGTTGACTTGGTATAGGAAGTACCATTGTGCAGTAGCTCAGAGCAAATCAGGGTATTGCCATGGAGATTCTTTACATAATTATAGAAGGCCTTGTGGTTGTCTTTACTGTCTGATAAAATTCTGTTTCCATAGCTAGCTTTAGAGGATTTGATGAGGGATCTCAACTTTTTGTTGAGGCTGATAAGGGAGTTTTTCCAGTCTTGGGACTTCACCTTATTCTGCATCAGTTTTCTCCTTCTGTTGTAGAGTTTGTTTATAGCAAGGTACCACCAGATTGGCTGCCTTTTTTTGAGGAGTGCGTCTTGGATCTATTGGGTATGGCAAGATCCATGCATTTGCGTATGTGTTAGTACAGTGTATTGGTGTATGATTTGGCAGTCATGCAACTATTCTCCATTTGCATGGGTGCCGTGAAGTTAGTCATCGCTGTTTTTAGGTGCCCAAAGTTAGCTTTGGAGAAGTTTTTCATGGTGGTTACCTTTGCGGGGGTGGGGGGTGGGAGGAATGTGGATTTCCAAGGTGATCAGTTTGTGTTTGGGTCTAAGCAGGGAAGAGCTGGCTATTGGTGTAGAGCAACAGTCACCCATGTTTATTTATTTAATAATATAATATAATATAATAATAATATCCCCTTAGAGTGACACCAGAAATTTAGCCAGTTGTTGAAATCAATAATTTTCTGCTTGTACTGTGGTATCATTCTGGGTGATGGTATGATGCTGCTCAGGGCAAGGGTCATACCCACTTGGGCTACATAATCTGAGAGTGCCTCCATGTCTCTTTTCATGTAGTCCAGGGAGGTACATCACAGGATATTCACACCCACATGTACAATGACTGAGTCATATTTGTACCTGTTGTTGAGGGACCTGAGTGCATATGTTGTGTGGTGGATCCTGGCACCTGACAGGCAGCTGACTGTTACTTTCTCCTTATTCAACCTAGTGAGTGGGACATCATTGTGCCTCACTATCGAGTCACCTATGACTAGTGTGTTGGGCATTCTGTTTTGCCTTAGGGGCTTTAGTTAAGTGGCACACTGTTTAGGGGAGTTATGTGTCTTGTGATTTGTGTTGTGTTATGGTGGTTGAGTGCATTTCTGCCTTGGAGGTCCCTGCTGTTTGGGTAGATTTTTACTGAGAGCCTCTGCAAAAGTGGGTGTGCGGTTTGTGTTTTTATGTGTGTGTGTTCCATGTGGTGTGGTGCAAGTGTTGACCTTCTCCTCTTGACCAGCTATTCCGGTCTTGGTTAGAGAGAGTGTGTGGCTTCCAATTTGGATATATAAGTGCATCTCTCACAAATCTGAGTATTGGGAGGTAAGAGGAGAGGGTTGTTGCTGAACATGAGGCAGTTGCTACATTGCCTCAGGATGCCCAATTTCACCAGGTTAATAGGAGAAAGCACAAGGAATTGACCTTTAGACATGCCTGGGGGGTATTATTAATAAGTACTGGAGCTGTTTTCTTGTAGAACGTTTAGTGCTTATAGCACTTTGTGTGCTACAATAATTGCTACAAGAAGTCTGATAAAGTGCTAGACTAAAAAGCTAGTAAAAGTGCAGGAGAGGAGAGAACTAGCAGATCTAAGGGAAAATTGAAGAGCAGACTTTGGCACAGCTCAGAAGCATTCAAACAATCCTGGATGCAGCAAATCTGTATCTGGACTAGACTAGTTACAGAAAAGGTGGGAAACAAGCGCAAACACAGGCTTTTAAACCAGAATGCTGAAAGAGATGGAAAGACTATGCAAACAGTCAATAAACTACAAGTTCTTGGCCAGAATCCACTCCTCTTGTGGTAGATAGGCTACCTAGTGTTTACCCCTTCCACTGATAACTAAAAGACTTCTCTCCAACACAGAAATGCTTGGGGGGCTCAGAAGCTTACATACAGTCCTAGATACAGCAAATCTGAATCTGGACTAGACTAGTTGGTTACAGGAAAAATGGGAAAAGTGCAAACATGGGTTTTTAGACCAGAAAGTTGAAAGGGATGGAAAACTGCTCAAATGGCCAATAAACTACAATTTCTGAGCCAGACCACTCCTCTTGTGGTAGATGGCTACTTAGTGCTTACCACTCACACTGACAAGCTAGAAGGCTTCCCTCCAACACAGAAAGGCTTGGGGGACTCATAAGCTTACAAACATTCCTGGATACAGCAAATCTGTATCTGGATGAGACTAATTACAGGAAAGGTGGGAAACAAGCGCAAACGCGGGCTTTTAAACCAGAAAGTTGAAAGAGATGGAAAAACTTCCCAAATGGCCAATAAACTACAATTTCTGAGCCAGAAACCACTCTTGTGGTAGATAGGCTACCTAATGCTTACCACTCTCACTGATAAGCTAGAAGGCTTCCCTCCAACACAGAATGGCGTGTAGGTCTTATAAGCTTACAAACAGTCCTGGATACACCAAATCTATATCTGGACTAGACGTTACAGGAAAGGCAGGAAACAAACTTAGATTTTTTTTTTCAATTAAATTAACAAACGACTAAAAACAAGTGCAGAAGGTAATAAATTAGGAGGCTACTAACAAGCAGTAATAAGTGCAGAGTAAGAGAAACTGAACAGATAAGAGCACACAGAACAGTAAACTAATACAGTTACAGTAAGAACAGCTGAATAAAGTATATTTTTTTCAAGGGGGGAACAGAGCAGGATTAAGAGGCTACAGGGGTTGTCCTTCCCAAATGCTCTCTCTATGTAGACAGTAGATAAAGCTGAAGAGATGGGACTTGTAAGAGTGTCTGAAATCAAAATATGATCTCACTGTACTCAGTTGAGTGAGCAAATGAGATGGGCCCAGAAGGAGTGTCCAAACACAAATTTACAAGAGGGGTGTGCAATTTCAAAGACACCAAGATTAACACCACAACAAGAACAGGGAGGGGGTGGGGAACCAACTGTAGAGACACAGCAAAACCACAATATTCATTTCAGTTAATATTCAGTGAACAAAATAAAATTTAGTACTATATGAAAAAAGTGCAGATAAAAGTGCACTTAATTTAGCTTGTACATCCAGCTGATTGCAGGTAAATCTTAGCCAGCCAACAGCTCAGATATGTATCAGAAATAACACAAGATGTAACACTTATATGGCAAGACAAACACCCTAGGCTAGGAGTTAAACACAAAATATCCAAGAACTGAAACTACCCCCACTGCTACCACTGGCTACACTTCTAACAAGCTTCCTGTAGAGACACAGAGAGACCACAATATTCAATTTAATTAATATTCACTGAAAAAAATAAATAAAATGCAGTACTGTCTGAAAAATGTGCAGATAAAAGTGTACTTAATTTAGCTTACATGTCCAGTTGATTGCATGTTAATCTTAGTCAGCCAAAAGCTCAGATATTCCTCATTAATTTCCAAGCTCAGGTGGCTATGGTGTGCAGGGTCCCAGGTTCATGACTTGCAAGGGCTGATTATTTAGGAAATTCACCCTGGGGATCACATCTGTGGTTCTGCTTGACACAGGCGCAGGAAAATAACTTTCTTGGGTGGTGAAAGCCAGGGAACCGTGTTGGCTATGCTTACATAGGCTCTTGTGCCGATCGCCTAGTACCTACCTATGGACGTATAAAAAATTCTGTAAAAAAACAATCTTGATATGTGTTACAACATAATAGCCAAATTTGCCACCAAGGCCAAATTCTCGCTCCAGCAATGTAACTCACTGAAACAATTATGCTGGCTGGAACACACCCACCATCTCTCATTCTCCAAACTAATTAAAGGGCACAAAATAAATCGAAAGAATCACATACCTGTCTCAACACTGCTTGCCCAATACCAACCCAGCAAGCAACTAAGATCTGAAAATCAACTACTGCTAAAAGTAGAAAAGCCCAGCTTACCTGCTGGTCAACTCTTCTCCTCCTTCACTATTGGCAAACTATGGAACTTGCTTCCACCTTCTATAAGAAACACAGGCAACACCATCACCTTCAAACAAACACTGAAAAATTATCTCAACTCTTCCTGGCTATGTACCTACTCTATAACATAGCCTCCTCTTTCTTCTTATATAATAACTAAGCACCTGTGCTTTTTGCTACTGCTGACTGATAATATTTTCCCCATAATTATTATTTTTCATCACTTGTTGATACTGGCACACTAATGCTGATTAATATATATTTTTTATACCTCTCTGAATGAATTCATCTGGCAACCAACAGAATTCCTGCAATCATGTATATGCTCTGTATATATTACTGTAATCACTATGTGTAACACTGTATCTACTTTTGTACCAATTAATTTTTAATATTTTCTGTATCTATGTTCTTGTCGAAGCTTTTTCACCAGGCCTCCATTGAAAATGGGGTCTTTTAGGCCCAGTGAACTTTCCTGCTAAACAAATGCAGTAAATAAATAAATAAATAAATAAATACATAAATACATACATACATCTTATAACTTTTTATAAATTTTCATTTTCCCTTTCCCTTAGATTTATAAGTTTATAGCTAACTGCTAGGCAATTCATAGGTTCATAGGTAGGTACTAGGCTATCTGCCTGAGGGCATTTATACGCCTAGCCAAAGTGTGTCAGCTTTTGCCGCCCCATTGATTAATTAACTGAGCCTCTATCAAGAAGATCCAATGAAGTGATCCCAGGGGTGTATTTTCTGTTACCCATCCATTTGTCAAGGTTTCACTTGAAGAGTGTTAGTGAGGGGCTCTGCCTAACGTACTTAGGAATTTTATAGGTTGAAAGCCTATCCAATTTACCTCCCAAAGGTGAGAATCAAACACTGTACCTTGTGTCTGTGAGTCAAACATATTAACCATTATGCAAATCTCCAATCATTAGTTGCATATATTCATTTTCATCCATTTTATTTCCTTTTCATTTGTACTTATCTCTTTCAGTTTTCTTTTCCTGTCTTTTATCCTTTTACCAAAATTATTTTTTTTTCTTTTAGTGCCTCCCAATTTATGTGTTCATCACATATTTCAGAACCTTCATCTGTCCTTTTTATAATTTTTTCTCATCAAATTCTTCTTCTATTTCTACTACTTTTAAAGTGTCTTCTTGTTCATTTCTTTCTTTCTTTTTTCTTACTCTTATTTTCATTTTTGCACTCCATCCATAAATGTCTAATTTTGTTACATTTATAAGATTTCAAATCACATTTTTTGTATCATGTCCCATTTTCCCCCAAATATAACATTTTTTTGCCACAGTTACTTAACAAATATCCTTCTTTGCTACAAAAAACATGTTCAAGGTTGACTTCAATATTGTATGACACCCCTGTTCCCCTCCACATTTATCACACTTAGTATATGTATATATTTTTTAATTTTTTTCTTTTTTAACACAATATTACAATCCTCCACTAGTCCATAAACCCCTTTTGTGATAAACTTTTGCAATGTCCAGTATTTCTTTACATAAAGTTTTCAAATGTCCTTTCAAAGTCATTCAATCTACATCTTTTCAAAATTGTACATTAATGTTCATTTTATTTCCCTATGCAATGCTTTTATTACATAAAGAACATATTTGTTATAGTCTTTCTTTTTTTTACAATCTCCAAGAACTTTTTCCATTTAAAAAAACTGTTTCAGATATAATGTCACAATTGTCTTTTTGTTAATATGAATACATGCTCTTACCACATGAGCTTTTATGCCCAAATACACTATTAAATTGTCCCACACTTCATGCCTGTCTATTTCTTTGTCTTCTTTACTTTGGATCTTTACTAAGTCCTTCCATTTTTAATTCTGTTCTGCCTTCTTTTGGGCTACTCTCCTTCTGCCTTATTTTCTTTCTCTGCATAGGTTTTCTTTTCCATCTCAATGCTATTCTTCAAGATTGTCTCTGCATCCCCCCAGGAAGCATCTCATTCATTTTCTGTCTCACTTTGCATCACCAATTCTTTATGTAAATTACCCCACAACCTCCTGACTGGAGGGTTGTAATTATACATTCATCACTAGCTGACTCATCTCCATCAAACAGATTATCTCCTCAGAATCCTGTACACATTCTCCAGTCTCTATATTTACTTCCTCCTCCATTTCTCTCCATCTACATCATCTCCTTCTTTCTCCATCTGCTTCCCTGCTTTTCTAGGCCACCTCTGCACCTGGAATGGAAACAGGAAGTGCTTCGGGAAAATGGGTCCCACAAGGAACAATGATGAGTAAGGGAAGTTCCACAATGTCCTGGCCAAGTTTCCATGGGGTAGTATAAAATCCATCTTTTGTCTCACTTGAAAAGAGGCCACTAGTCTAGAGGGACTTTAACAATGAATAAAGAAGTAAATACAATAAATAGAAGTATAATATGTTTTACAGTCTACACACAAACTCCATAGTTGCAGTTTAGTGTCATCCACGTTCAGTATGTATATCTGTCAAAACAGTAACACTGATATAATCTGATGCACTTAAAAGCTGTTTTTTTTTCATTAGTACAAATTTTTTTAGAAGTGCTCAGGATGGTAATGTGGAAAAGCAACCAGGTGATGTAGCAGCAGACAATGCAGCAGTTAAAACGTATGTGACAATGACAGAAAGTAAAAGAGGAAAGCAGCAACAAAAGTGTGAAAGTGCCTGGTTTTGTGGCAGCAGATAATGCAGTAAGTAAAACATGCAGCAGTGACAGCAGGCAAAAAAGACAAACATTAATACACTGTATGTTAAACCGTTTATTTATTTTTTATTTTATTTTACATTTGTTAACCGGGCTAGTCCAACTGGATGAATATCCATTTTCAGTAGAGGCCTGGGGAGATAAGCTCCAATTTGTACAATTTGTTAATACTAACCTAAACATCTAAGCATAACATTGACAAAAATAAGAGAAATCTAAGGACATTTTTAACATTATTCCAACCTTGATAAGTAGAAAGCAAGGGAAAAAAAGAGAAAGAGAAAAAAGATGAGCTAGGAGCTATAATATTATAAAAAAGAACCTTGTTCATATATTGTGAGGAAAAAATAGCAGCAAGAGTCGACTTTGAGAAATCTAATTACCTAATAAAATTCAAAAGACTGTGTTTATTAAGGATTTCACCGACATAGAAGTCTGAAGGTGATAGATAAAAGAAAAGTGGGTATAACATAAATTGCTCAAGGCAGAAGTTAGTCAGGATTACAACTAGGGCAAAGCCAGTGTTTTTAGGTACATTTTAAGTTTTGGTTTGAAGTTAGAGAGGAAATAGAGGTGAGATCAGGAGGAAGAAGGAAATAGAGGTGAGATCAGGAGGAAGAAGGTTCCAGTTTTTCCCAACTACATTAGGGAAGAGAGCATCACCTGCTCTGTTGTTGGATGTGCTGGGGGAGGTAAGTAGTTCATTTGAGGAGCGCAGGGAGTTAAGATTCAGGTAGGGAGTAATAAGGGTAGATAGACTTGGGGTCTTCTTTGGTTGGTTAAGTATTTTGTGGGCCAATTTAATTTGGTTAAATTCAAGTAGATTTTGAAATTCAAGCCAGCCTAGTTGAGATAGATTCTGGCAATGTTGTGTTCTAAATGGTCATCCAGTGGCAAATCTAGCAATGCTATTATAAGATTTAACCAGTATTTAAAAAGAAGACACCAACTCTGAAAATAAGAACAAAAATGATACTGCAATATCTTGATATTATATATGGGGCAATTTGTTAATTTTTCTGGGTTTTGAAGCTCAAGAGATTCGGTATCTTATACATATTGCACAGAGACTGTTTTGTGACTTAACATTTGAAAATGACGGACTGATGAAATTTCTGAAACTGTGTAACAAAAAGGAGGGCATTTATCTATGGAACAATTATTTATTTTCTGGTAGTAAGTTAAATGTTAAAAGAATGTTACTTTATAGTTTAGGTCTGATGAAATGGAAAAAGATGATGATAAAAAATACATGCAGGGAGTGTGGGAAACCGTTGATATATTGTGAACATTAGAGAGACTTGTGGAATGGAGACTGTAGGATGGAAGCTGTTTTGAAATATACATAAATTATTATAATAATTATTATTATTTATTTGGGAGGGCTGGTCATAAAGGGCTAAACTAAATCATGATTCTTTTGAGGGGATGTTTCTCATTTAATTGATTATGACAATGTACAATGTAACCAGTATGGAGATAAGGGACATACAGTAACAAGTTGTACATCAGACTGCAGGTTGTGTTATACACCTAACTGCAGGTTGTGCAAATAAAAGAGATACTTTTGGATGGATTGTCAGGAGAAACTATAAATAATGAAAACAAAGGAAAAAGGGAAGAAAACATACATAAGGAAGGACAAAAAGAGGCTTAGGACAGGGTGGACTAGGTTGAAGAAGAAACTCTAGAATAAGAAGGAAAAACTATGGAAAGGAAATTGGGGAGGGATACTGCATGTAGAAAGAGAGGTCAGGAGAAGCAGGCAAAGTAATTGATACTAAAATATTTTTTGAAGTTCTAGTGAGTGAAAAATCTAATTATAAGCATTGAGGATTATACAAAAACTCGAGAAAAATATTCAGTTGGGGAAAGAGTGAAATAAGGAAATCAACATTTTAAAGTATTTCCCCTAAATTAAAAAGATAGAAATGCAACAATTTTAGAGTAATTTAAGAAAATGTGAACAGTATTATTAAGCTCTAAGCGGAAAGGGATACTGGAGTGGTCTGCTAAATGGGATGTGGATGTTACTCTGTTGGAGGATGTAAGATTCCTGAAAAGTGAATATAAAATGTAAACATAAAAATATATATGGGTCCACTTTTTAATTTCTAAATACCAAAATCTTGAGTTTCAAAATACCAATCTCAGAAAGTCAAGATTTTGGAATCTCAAAATTAAAAAGTGAAGAAATAAAAAAAAACAGCTAAAATAATGTTTTTACACCCCCCCCCCCAATAAAATATACCAACTCTGAGATTGCGCTACAGTAAAGAGAATGGTAATGTTCCTGTTCTTACCATTCTCTTCACTGTAGCATGATGTAGATAAAAGTAGGGAGGGTGGGAGATGCAGGGGGGTTTGCCCCCCCCCCACAAAAACATTATTTTAGTTGGGGTTTTTTTTTGGTTCAATTTTTCACTTTTGAGATACCAAAATCTCGATGTTTTGAGTTCAGTATCTCAAAACTCAAGATTTTGGTATTTTGAAATTAAAAAGTGGACCATATATATATATATATATATATATATATATATATATAATTAGCAAACAAGGATAGAATCGGTTTCCTCAAATATTAGACTATGATGTGTTTAACATGAAAATTGTTATTGTGTGGGACTTTAATTGTGATTTAAGGAAAAAATGTAAAACAAAAGGGAATGTCTGATAAAAATTCACGAATTGTTAACATTTGCTAAATTAGATGAGTGACACAAAAGTCAACGGACTTAGATTATATAAGGGGACAGCTGGATCCACAATTGATTATTTTGTATTTTAGGAAGGATTTGGAGTAGCAAATGATTTTCAGACCATATGGCAATATGCATGGAGATGACAAAAGAATGGGAGTATATTAAAACAGAAAAGAGAATAAAACTAATAAATGAAAAATTATGGGATGGAATTGCAGAATGGGAAGTATTGCAATTATGGAAGGATCATATAACCATGAAGAATTTCTATAAAAGCTGGTCTGAATGGTGGACTGAATTAAAAAAAAAAGTATAAAAAGTATATTCCCCAATGACAGGATGATGTAAAAAAGGAAGAGAGTGAAGTATGGGGGCAATGTATTTAAATTCTTTACAGAATTTAGAGAATAATAAAAGAGAGGATTAGTATATGAAAAAATATATAAAGGAAATTAAGAAACAAAACTTGGCCATACTATTTAGGCAGAGATATATTTTACAAGGAAGAAGGGAGGAGATATCTGCATATTTGGGTAAAATAGTAAAGGGAATAGTACTATAGTATAATGAGGGAAATTAAAACAAATGTAAAAGAAAGTATTGTAGCACATCATGTGAAGAATATGCATAATATTAAAAAGAAGGAAAAAGAGAGAATGAAAAGGAACAACAATTTAGGATGAGTTAAGAAAGAATTTGAAAATAAAATTAATTGTGATTAGTGAATTAAATGAAGTACTTAGGAAAGTACATTTTGATTCAATATTAAGCTCAGGTGGTATAAGGTATGGAACATACAATAAATTAATTGTTTGGCAAAGAGTATTTTATAAATAGTGAACCACAAAAAGAACGCCAACTCCTAGTCCAGCGTAATCCAGGCAAAAGGCACAAAAACTGCCAATAAGATACCATTGTTGGTAGCACGACCTTTGGATTTATCTTATTGGCCATTTTTGTGCCTTTTGCCTGGATTACGCTGGACTAGGAGTTGGCGTTCTTTTTGTGGTTTGCTAGTTTGTTCCTTTTTTGACTTGTTTCACCAGTATTTTATAAATAAACTGGATGAATGGTTGAAGGAATGGTTTGCTTATGAAGAGTTATGCAGTGATATACTTAAACTAATATGGAAGAAAGATGAGAAGAATCAAATGAAAAAATGGAGAACCATCGCATTAAATAACTCCGATTATAACATTTTTATAAGAATAATACAGAAGAGACTGGAAGACAAGATGAGGGATATTATGAAAGAATGTACTGTATATATGGTATGAAAGGGACAGGATGTCAAGAAATGTTACTGGTTATGATGGAAATTGTGGATAATATAAGTAAAAGGGAGGATATGGTAGGTGATATTAGCAAGGCATCTGATACATTATGATACATGACGATACATCAGAACATGATGTTATGGAAAAGTATGGAATAGGTAATAGAATTAGAAGAGTGTATATGTCAGCATATGAAAATGATTGAGCAACAGTGTTAGGGAATGGGTGGTTGAGTAAAGAGATATGCATGAATTGTGGCATAAGACAATGATGTCGCATGAGTGGAATATTGTTTGAAGTGGTAACAAATGCAATAGTGAGTTAAAGATGCTAGATATGTGATGCAAAATGAGGTGGTGATTCCAGCAGAATTGAAATGTGCAGACAATATATAGTTGTAGTTGCTAAGATAAAAAATATGAATGAGGGAAATATCAGTTTTTCTCAATGGATGCTTAAAGGAAATTGGAATGACAATGAATAAAGATAAAACTAAGGGTTTAGGTGATATTGCGAAAATTGGAGGCGGTATATTTTAAAATGAATAAAGGAATAAAGGGTCTTTGTTGGGGATACAATTTGGGAACGTGATATAGTTATGATGTTATAGGTGGTACTGAAAAAAGAAATTTAAGAAATATGCTCACTGTGGAGAATGCATAGACAAGCATTCAGGAAAATGGTGAATTCTGTATTAATACAAAATAGCATATATGTCAAATGATTATATGCTCTCACAAAAATAAGAAAAAGAAAGTGTTCAATTGGTGTTTTATTTCATATGCAGTATAAAATAAATCCAGTGAAAAGAGGTATGTTGTATATGAGTAAGGATCAGGGGGGGAGGTGGGGTTACTAAACCCAGGTGTTTATCCTGCTTCTTTAAATTTGTATAACCTGTTTTAGAGTGTAAAGGAAGAGAATAAGAAATTAATAGTGAGAATGTTTAAATATAAGTACAAAACATTTTGGGATATGATAAGAAGGAAAACTAAAAAAGAATATATAAATGAAGAAACTAAAAATTATAAAACAAAAATGCTACCATGGAAAATAAATATTCTAATTATACAGAAAGACAGAAAGATGAGGTATAATAATGTGATTATTATTTAAATCTAGGGGAAATTTTACCAAAAGACACAATTAAAGCCATTGAAGTAACAAAAAAGTGGTGTACCAAGATAGAAGAGTATCAGGATTTCCTATAAAGACTAGTAATAAATAAGTTACCAGTAAAGGGGAATGTTTCCTATAAAAAGAAATATGAAAGTGTGTTTATTTTGTTGGAAGGAAGAGATAACAGGGCATGTTTTTTTTAGAAATGTAAAGGAATGGTGAAAGTCTAAGAAAGTTGTGGAATATGTTTTGAAAACATTAACAACAGAAACAATAAAGATATGAATATGATTATGTATGCAAATTAGAGGAACAAGTAGAAAGAATATGTGAGACAAGTAGATAAGCATTTATTTGATTTAATATGGGTTATTTGGAATGAAAGACTGAATGAAATTTGGTTTAATGAGAAATGAATTTTGGCAGAAATATTAAAAAATTAGATTTTGGTTGTGGAAGAAGGAGTGGGGGGGGCAACTATGGAAGAATAACAGCAATGAGGATGTTATGAGAAAAATGTTAAATAAAATATAGAAATATGTATATATGTGCCTGTAAATATGAACATTATATAAATATGCAAATATATAAATAATGTGTTTTATGTTGTGTCAAATAAAACACTCCCTACTCTTTTGAATAGCTCAGTTGGATGTAAAGGATCTCACAATACTTATCATCAACACAGGCAAAGAGGGCCTCAGTTTAACATCTCATCCAATGGATGACATACTCAGGAGTCCAGCACCCCCCCCTTAAAATGTACTGCAATATCAGTAATCCATCTACATGTTGTGAGAGTAGAACGCACAGCATTCTGAACCAAAGGCAAATATGCTACCCATTGAGCTTCTAACACTGCTTTGAAAATTGATAACACAAACACTGAATCCATAAAACTGATAAATAAAACAGTCGAGCAGGGAAACAGACTTAGTATCTCGCCCCCTTTACCTCACATTCATTGCAAATGCATTGAAACTAACATTCATTGCAAATGCATTTAGCCAGTGGTGGATTAAGTGTATGCTGGTCCCTGGGCTGTTTTCAAACTATGGGCCACCTGAATACATTTTCAGGGCCATGAATAAATCCATGTGTTATCTGATTTACCTTGCTGATTTAATATATTCCTTGTTACGTACAACAACATTCACACAAATGTATTTTAAATTTGTAGTTTTGAACATTTTTTTTATTTTTTCATTACGCAATAAAACAAAATGCATGAACCATAAATAGTAAAAGTATTTACTTCAGAACATTACAATCAACTCAAATGACTAAGTATAACAACAGGGTCTGGAAGTTGATGGAGAGCATTGCATATATTGGCTTCTATAGCCAAGGTGCAGCATTTCGGCCTAAGCAAGTTAACTAACTAACCTGCTGTCTCTAACAAGGGCATTACACACACACACACGCACACACACACACACACACACACACACACACACACACACACACACACACACACACACACACACACACACACACACACACCTTCTACCTGCTGCTGAAAGTTAGGTTCCAGTATGTGCATTCAAGGCAGCTAGTTATCTATAATGCTGCTTCTTTCTACCTGCTGCCAAAAATCAGGTCCCATGGTCCAAATTATATGCTGTCAACAGGATATCCATATTGTTACTGCTGTTCCTGGTTCATAAAATCCGATCTCACCCATTTGTTCTGTGTGCACAACATTACATCTTTGTAGCAGTAAAGTGTGTTTGCATGTAGGGACTTTTATTTTTTAATTAAATAAATGCTTTGGCTTGCTACCCACCCAACTGCCTCCGTCACAGACTGCTGAAGCCAGCCCTCTCTGGCAGAATTTATCCATCATTTCCTGTTCTGAGAGCAAGCTATCATATCTTTCTGATGATATCAAATGGTTTGATACATGCTTGTACCTTTTGAAATGGACAGCTGAATTCATCTATCAGCATATAAGCCAGCATGATAGCATTTGCTAAAAATTAAACAGTTTTTCCAACTGTCATATTGCAATTTCAAGCATGCTACATGAAAGTATAATTACAGCTTTGAAAATACATTGAACCACATCAGTTTTGATAACCTGTGTGTAAAGTGAGATTGTTTTGTGCATGGTTTCACTGTACTTCATTAGCAACCATATCAGGAACATCAACTGTTCAGAAAGTATTCACAACAGAGGTGGTATGCTTTTCCATAAGCAATAGTTATTCTGGAATCAAGCCCATTGACTCAATCAGCGTGAGCAGTTTGTCTTATTTCAAACTTCTTGAATTTTTATAGAGGGTTGGATTTTTTTTTAAATTAGTCTCAGTAACAATAGGACTGCATCAGTATGTTGATGTGTACAACGGCAATATGACCCAGTGTATGGCAATACACCACAGTATTCTGGCTTCCTTTTTATGAATCCTGAAACTGACAAAACACAACATGCACAGAATGTATTTATGCCCCAGTGTGCATTACTTTCACAGCTTAGCATGCAACCATTAAGCTTGTTACATCATGTATGCCCTTCAACTACACTGTGTCAGATCCCTGAATAGATAAGTATGCATCTACATATTTTTAAACATTATTGTGGCTTACTATCTATATCAATTCCTATATATAACATACCTCAGATAATAATGGTATGTGAGATATCCAAACCTTTAGTCTCAGTTTCTCTACTATAGGTCTAAAGTGGAAGTTAGTGCCCCAGTTTTCACCATCTAAAAGTAAGAAATGTGTAATCTCCCATAAATTACAAATGTAGGTTTATGAAAGTGTGCAAATATAACTGAAGATACTATGAAACCAGGCAAAGCCACCAATGATACGACCAATAAACAGATAAAAGTTAGCCAGGCACAGGGTGTGCTGGACACACAAAGTCAAAGAGGGAGTTCAGTCTATTAAGGAAACCAAAGTTTAATGAAGAATTAAAGATTTGGATCCTGCTTCTCTCAGGCCTTCATCAGAACAAAAATCAATGCATAACTACCAGTTTAAATAGTGACACAATTCCTGAATGCAGTAAAACAATTTAAAAATACAAAACTCCATTTGCTCTTAAAGGATCAGCACATTGAAATACATGCATTTGTAAATTATCCCGCTTTGACTTCATGTTTCCAGCACACCCTGTGCCTGGCCACCTTTCATCGGTTTATTGAAACGGTGTAAATGACTATCACTGGCATTACTTTCTTGCCATTTTTGTACCAGTGATTATCTATATATAAGAACAGCATCACTGATGTATAATCTTACATCTCCTTTTTATCAGAAACCTGGGAGGACTGTCATAACTGCAAGTGTCATCCTTTGACATCATGACATACCTCTCAGCTGTCCAGAATTTTGCAGAAAGTCAAGATTTTTGTCTCATGTTTTTGATCTTTTTCTCATAAAATATGTGATTTCCTGGCAAATCACTGAGGACTTGAAGTCATTAAATAATGACACCCATTTGAGTTTCAGACATTATATTCTTCATAACTGCATACTAACACAAATCCTGTTATCCTAGCAATTTTCTGAGTTTATAAGGGCAATATTTAAATTCTTTGCCTATTTTTGGTCTTTACCCCCCGCCCATTATTTTAGACTTTGTCCAGATTTCTTGTGCTGAAAGGTTGAGAAGTATGTATCATGACATGATTAACTGTAGAAATTCCAAGTGCTTACGATCTGAAATAAAGAAAACCATGTGAAGTCTCCACTGGAAATAAAAATGATAATCTAGCATCATGATTGTATTATCATTTTCTTCCTGCCCTTGGAAACTGCCTACTGTGGACCCACAACTACCTGTTCACCTTGGTTTACCTTAAAAATACTGAAATTTGGTTCAGTGAATGTGGAAAGTCAAACGTTAAGTTAGTCGACTTTCCGTGTTGCTGAATGTTAGATCGAAATTACATATCTGCGAATGCAAGTGTGTATTCGGTGATAGTAACTCGATGTTGTGAGTAGAACTGTGGTTCAGTGTGGAAAGGGCAATGTATCCCTTTCCTCACTGTAGTGCAATCTCGGAGTTAGAATATTTAATTTATTTGCAGGGGGTGTTGGGGGAGCAGCCCCCCAAAGGGGGGTCCATGGGGGCTTGCACCCCTGCTAAAACATGAATGACAGTGTAGGTGTTTCACTTACATTTGCACCTACACTGCCATCATGGCCAATTTTTGACATAAATGTCGAATCTGTTGAATTCGATCAACAGATTCAACATTATAACCTAATTAGTATGCCAGAAGTCTCATGTCATTTTTATAGTATCGAACTTTGAGTTTTCTGAACTTTGATATTTTGATAGTAATCCATCCACCTTAGGTATACTTCTATATACACCGTTGATGATATGTCTATCTACAATTGAGCCACAGAATGATTGCAGTGCTACTGTCTCTTTGAAATGATTATGTGACTTCCATACATTTTACAAAACTGATAAACTCGTTACCATAAGTTAGCTAACATTTAAAATCTTTTCATGTCATCCCTGGACTGTAATTCATAAAATACAGAAATGACACTTGACAATTTTCTCTGGAAACAAGCTACTTGTTTATTTCTTCAGTGATAGATTGATTACTGATAGGCTCATTAGCTATCAATAATTAGCTAAGTAGGAACACTCCATTTTCAGCAAGGGCCTTGGGAAGAAGTCCATTAACAACACCTCCGAAGTATATATACTGGAAATAAATACTTTAAATTAGTATTAAATGACTCAATGTAATGCGTGATAAATACAGCAAATGCAGAAATCAGTTCTCTTCCATTAAGCAGTCATAGGGTATCAAAGCAGTTACATTAACAACCCCAATTTCACAGATTACATCAGCATAACAGTTGCATAAATAATAAACAAGACACACTAATTTACAAAATTAAGTCATCATTATAAATATAACCAGGCTAAATAAAAGAAAAGAGAAAACAGAAAATAATCAAGAAATGTAAGTAAGTTAACAGACAGCTGAAGAACAAGTAAAGATGAGCAATAAAATTGATAAATGCCATGCATAAGTATAGATCTGAGTACATTGTATGGTTCATAGGTACTTTCTAGACAAATGATCCATGATGATCTTTAGAAGCCTATCCATAAATTCACATGAAGAGTTTAGCCCTTATATTTTAAGTATGAATATCGTAGAGATGAGCAGAACATTTTCATGTTGTCCCTATCCATGCGAGACAAGGATGCTAAAATGGGTGAATTTCAGGTTACCTATCTGTTCATCCAGAATCAGACTATGTTTTAATTGAGTAAGAGAAGTACTTTACTTTATATGGAGAGGAAGACAATTACAAAGAAGTGGTACTCGTTTTGATACAGACTTATCCATCCAGTATGCGCTATTTATATAGCAAAAGAGACTGAGATAGTTTGAGAAGTGTTTGTGCCACCACTGGCTTGTGAATGTGCAATACGTCTGAAAGAATAGGGTCTGCTCAGAATCTGTTCATGAGGCTGATATTGCCCCACAGTGGCTTGAATGATACCAAGAAGAGTGACAAGACTTTGAGACAGTTTGCCTAGTTTTTATGATTTAGATCCTTGATTTTCTTAGTAAGAAAGCCTTCTGTTTATTCCATTTATGCCAAATATTTGGAGAGAGACATACCAAAAGGGGCATTATGCTCAGTAATGCCCTAATGAATACCAAACAGAGTGGAATTATCACATCCTTGCACCCAAGTGCCACACTGTTAGAGATAAGCTGTGCAGTGACTTTCTTACAATAGTGAATATGTGGTGATACAAGGATAAGTCACTGTTTAAATAGGTTCCTGGGTCCCTAACTGTTGCACTATCAATATGATAGTTACAAGGAACATCATATTTGCCAAAGGATGCCATTGCGCATTTCTTGGCAATTAGATTACCTCAGTACTTTTCACACCTGTTAATTGTTTGGGAAAAGCCCTCTAGGATGATCTTGGTGTCCTCTGGGGTGTTTATGATGGCAACAAGCTTATATCCATCTGTAAACTTAGTCAGCCATAAACCATTAATATTAACTTTGACCTCACATTAAGTAAATGCCAAATAAAAGGGACCCAAAGACTTAACTCTGGGGTACACTACCAGTGACATGTCTTTTGAAGGTGGCAGAACTAACCACTTGAATTGTCAGTGAAGTTTCTACACAATGAATTACACAGGGATTAAGATCAGCAGAGATAGTTTATCTATGATACTTAAGAGCAGGATAGGGTTGAATGGCATTGTGAGGTCTAGCTATGCAGTGTGTATTGATTTACCTTTAATCCATTAACTAGGTTAAGTAAGAAGAATCTGCCTTTGACAAATCCAAACTGGCTTAGGGAGGGAGTTTATTGGTTACCTATGTCCTTATTTATTAATTCCAAAATAAGCCTTTCCATAGGCTTACAGATTAAATTTCTTAGATTATAGGTTTATAATTACCACCCCATCTTTGTGAAGGATATGAGAGCTGCCGTCCTCCATTCATCAAGCTGAAAGCCTGTTTGGAGGCTGATATTGAGCAGACTTTGTTGTGTGCTTGACAAGTCCTAATTCAGGGTGTCCAATAAACAGCTCCATATAGTATCTATCTCCATAGAAGCAGAGTTGTTGGCCTTGGATAGTGCTTTGCAGACTTGTGCATGAGATATTTGAGAGGAGTTGTAGATACATACATACATACAAACAAATGTTTCAAGCATGGACATTAATGCCCTTCTAGCTTGCCAATATACCAAAACACTTGTTCCCATAATAAGTGTCCAAGCTGTTCATAAAAATATCTAAACTAGTACTTGCTTTAATGTAATTTGGTAGTCTGTTCCAAGCATCAGCTACTCTGTCAGAGAACCAATTAGTACACTTCTCATTCCTATAGAATCTTCTACAGACGTTGTCTGATGATTCACTAGTACTTTTTGATAACCCCAAATATTCCCAAAGGTAGTTGTCCCTAAATGGTGTATATATACCTGAATAAGATCTCCTCTAAAATATCTGTAAGAGGCACTGTACAAGTTCAGATATTTTAGTCTTTCTTAATAACTTAGATTTTCACATCCATGGGTGCCTTTGGTATATTTCCGCTGTACTCTTTCCAGTTTATTCATGCTTGTTTTCCTATAGGGTTTCCATATTGTTATTCCATACTCAAGTTTTGGTCTAATGTAACTAACAAACAATGACTTCATTATGTTTGATTTCCTAGACTTTATAAATCTTTTTATACAACCTATAGTTTTATAACTATCATTAGCCAACTGGTTGATATGATTAGAAAAACTCATAGCTGAATCTACCCATATACCCAGGTCCTTAAATGAGTCTACAGTTTCAATCATTGTATGCTGTATTAAATATTCACCTTTCAGTGTATGTCTCCCAAATCTCATATGCTTAGTTTTTGATGTTTTTATCAACATATTATTCTCTTGTGCCCAAATGGTTAATTCAGTCAAATTATTTTGCAGACATGCCTTATCTGTAACACTTGCAATCAGTTTACCCAATTTCAGGTTGTCAGCATAGCCTGTAGAACACATCAGATGAAAAAGTGAGGTCTGAAAGATACAATCTAAACAAGTAAGGGCCTAGAACAGAGCCCTGTGGGACACCTTGACTGTAACCAAGGATTTCACCTATCCAGTTGGTGTGTGATACTTGCTATGCCCTATTTGTAAGCCATGCAGCTATCCATCTTATAAAAAGTGCATCAATACCTAGATGTACTAATTTATTAACCAGTGTTTTGTGTATGACCATGTCAAATGCTGAAGTTAAATCTATATAAATTACATCAGAGCACAACCCTTCATTGATAGCTGTTATTATAATAGAACATCATGTTACAGGTGGTAAGAGATCTATTTCAACATATGCATGATGATATACGGTTTCAAGTCCCAACCTATCCAGTTCTGACAATAACTTATCCAGTAGTACCTTCTCAATTATTTTTCCACAACATGAAAGTAGACTTAAGGGTCTATATGATTCTGGGTTTGTCCTACTCCCTTTTCCCCTAAAGACAGGTTTAATAAGTGTATGCCTCCAGTCATGAGGAATCTCCCCATATTTATATGACCTACAGAATAACAGATATAATGGTAGTATAAGTTCTTGCTGAAGGGTTCTCAGGTCATTGTTACTTATTCCGTCTCCTCCGTGCTCTTTGTCTGGATCCAGTTTGCACAGTTCTTTTTCAATATAATCTAATTTGATTCCAGTATCCAGTATCTGGGGTTACCTAGATGTCACTAGAACAACTTACCGCCCCTTTTGTGGAGCCAAACTGGTTTGCATAAGATTTTGTAAATATATCTATAATCTGTTGTGTCTGAGAATAAATTTTAGAAACTGCAAACAGTTTATCAATTTGTGTATCTTTACTCCTTCCACATCCTATGTATCTATAAAAAGGTTTCCTATTATGCTCAATATCTTTATATAAATTTTCTTTAAATTTTTCTTGATCTTGTCTAACGCTATGCTTAATCTGTTTGTCCAGCTTATTTATTTCAGTTTTCAAAGTTGTAGTTTGACTTCTTTTCCATTTCTTATAGTTTTTTGGTCTCTCACCTTAATCAGATATCTTGTTCTTATGGAAATATGCCCCCCTGATGTTGCATGGCTAGATCCTGATGTTAAAACAATTTTTTTTTTATTTTTTGCACGCAAACAATTTCTCTTTCAAAACTTTCCACATTCCATCTACTGTTTTTCCACTGAACACCCCACTCCAGTTAGTTTTATATAGTAACTGTGTTGCTTCCCTATAATCTGTAATTAACCTTCTGTGCATTGGCTTAGATTTCAGTTTGGCAGAATTATCTAGCAACAAATTAACCTTAATAAACCCATGATCACTGCACATCAATGGTGGCAAAAACTTGACTTGAAGTTACAGTAATTTTTTTGAGAACACAAACAATATCTAGTATATTCTGTCCCCTGGTAGGCTTTTTAACAACATGAAGCATTTGTTATTCCTAAATATACCCTGTGAATATTTTTTTTAGTAACATTATTGAATCAATATTATTCCAGTCTGTTTCTAGTAAATTTAAGTCCCCAGCTATTATTATTCTTTCCTTCTGTGTTTATGTAAGAAATGTATATATTCCTCTAGGGCATCTGCACTTGACTTTGGTGGTCTATACACTCCAACAATTGTTATATGTTCCAGGGTTGTCTTTATTGTCACAGTTACACAATCTATAGTATTGGTGTTATCATTAAACACGTAATAATCACAAGTCTCATAGTTATCATTAATCCCTATCATAATATCTCCACCTGATTTTTTATTAGAATGTCTGTTACAGTAAAAACATTTATACCCTGTCAGAAATGGTTTCCAGTCATTGCTCTTTAACCATGTTTAATAAACAATAACACGATCAATCTCGTGGGAATGTAGCAAATTTCCTAATAAAAAAAAACTTTATTATTAATGCTCCTAGTATTAACAACCATCAGAGATGCATCAAATGTTGCTATCTGTGAACTGTTACATTTTTGACCTGGAAAAAATCCTGGCTAGTGTTTGTCAAATATTGCAAAATATCTGCTGCAAAAATTCTCTTCCCTGATCTAGACAAATGCACACCAACCTGTCTGAACATGTGTGTGCCCAAAAGAAGGCTTGGATGCTCTACACATTTCCATTTTTTAAAACAGGACACTTTTTCCATGTACGTGTTTATCCAAAAAATCTTTTCATTCACGGTGACCTGACTATCCTTTCTATAGGTGATTTGTGAAAAATATGTCCTAACACCAGTACAACTTATACTATCTAGGAGGGCTGTCTGTTCCCGACTAAGTCAGAGAATCGTTGTTAATGACATCATTTGTACCAACATGAATAAAAACAGATCCATACTTCCTTACATTAAGGCATTCCAAGGCTTGTTTCACATCTTCTATTTTTGCTCCTGGTAAGCATAACATTACTCGATGTTCATTATCATCTCTGCAAATATAAGTATCAGTTCCTCTAATAACTGAATCTCCAATTACAAGAATATCTTTGCTGACCATCTCTGAAGAATCTTCAGCTTCTAATACAGTCATTTCTGCTCTATCACTTGTTACGAAGGATAGATCTTCATCACTATTAGTCTTATTAATTCCACTGTTTTCATTGCGTATTAAATTCCCATCCAGCTGGCATTGTAAATCCACAGCTTGAGCCATGTAGTCCACATCTGTCTTTCTCTTCTTTTTTCTTACAATGATGTTCTTCATTCCTTCCACGTTCAGTTTTGATTTCTTCCTTTTCACCTGCCCCTTGCCTCTTTTTTCTACCTTTTCCACTGGAAATGTGATGCCTTTTTCTGTAGACTGAAGGTTTTCAGATAGACAGATATCTTTATTCCTTGTCACCAGTGTGTTACATAACAAAGCAGAATCCTTTTTACTACGTATTCTCTTTCCTTTACACTCATTAGTCAGTTTCTTTTTCTTCCTTGTTATTTGTTGAGAACTTCTTCCTTTCTTTCTTTTTTTGTTTCCTTCTAAACAGACCAGATCCTCAGATTGCTGAGTACTTGCATCCACAATTGCATAGTTCTCAGGGGACTCATCACTCATCATGTTTGATAGGGCTTGAATGTCCTTTGCAGAAAATAGATGCATCATTTCCTAAATCTGTTCTATTTGTTCTATGCATAACATTATTTAGTTCATCAGTCCAGTCCTTAATATATGATACAACAGTTCTCTAAGCCATGCCGATTGCACATGTGCAATCATCATCATCAAGTCGAGATTTGCTTCTAACAATGGTAAGCAAATCATCCAACTTTTGACACGAGGCACGAAGATCAACAGTGTTATCAGCCGTTACCTTTAAATATGCATAGCATTTAATGGACTGTACAAGATACTTGCATATTAGCAAATCGTTAATTGCATAGATGTCAATATGTGATCTGGGAATGTTGGAGAGGATGGGGTGGAGTTAGAACTAAGTTTATCTGCTTGTAGATTGACTACGTCTTCCATGTCTAAATGTGTGCTATCATTTACAATTAGCTTTGTGTAGTGCTGCTTATTGGTTCATAGGTTCATAGGTTGGTACTAGGCTATCTGCCCGAAGGCATTTATAAGCCTAGTCAGAATGTGTTGGCTTTCACTGACGCATAGATTAATTCCCTGTGCCTCTGTCCAGCAGAGCCGCTGAAGTGATCCCCGGGGTAAACTTTCTGTTTCCCATCCACTCGTCAAGGTTTTTCTTGAAGAGTGTTAGCAAGGAGCTCTGCCTAATGTAGATTGGAATCTTGTTCCAAAGCATGGGAAGTCTCTGGGACAGGAATCTCTCCCTCCAGCACATCCTATTTATTGTTGTGCTGAGGTTTAGACCCCTAGAGCGTGTGGCTCGAGGAGATATGGTTTTCTTTAGGTGGAGCATGTCCATCAATTCTGTGTTGAACATGGCCTTGTATGTCAGGCAGAGATCACCTCTGAGTAGGTGGCATGCAACCGAGTACAGCGGGAGTTTATTCAGTTGAGCTGCATATGGCATCTGTTTGAGGCTAGTGATCCTCTTGGTGAGGTATTTCTGTGGTCTTTCCAGCTGTTGCAGGTGTCTTGTAAGGTACATCCCAAATGGGGCATTGTACTCTATGATGGGTCTGATGAGTGATGAGTAGAGGGGCACAATGACCTCTTTTGATCTGGATGCGAACCCTTTTGTGATTAGGTGGGCCACATAGAAGGATTTTCTAACCACTTTGGCAATATGATTATCAAAGGAGAGATTACTATCTACTTGGGCCCCCAGATCCCTTGTTATTGTCTTCCATATTTAGGGCCCCCAGATCCCTTGTTATTGTCTTCCATATTTAGGGGACTACCACCTATGTGGTAGTTTGTGGGTACTTTCTTTTTTCCAAAGGGGATGACTATGCACTTTTTGGCATTTAGCATGAGGCCATGATTTTGACACCAGGTATCTGTCTCAGTGAGACCATTTTGGAGGATGTCTGTGTCAGCCGGAGAGTCAAGTATAGCCTCTAGTTTGCAGTCGTCTGTGAACTTGGTCAGCCTTAGTCCTCCTGTGCTTGCCTGTACCTCTGAGAAGTATATGCCAAACAGGAGGGGTCCTAGGACTAAGCCCTGGGGAATGCCACTTGTAACTGGTTTAGAGTCGGACCTAGCTCCCGCAAATCTCACTATGTAGGTTCTGTCCGTGAGCCAGTTGGTAACCCATCTTGTGATGTAGGGGTTTATGTTTAGGCTACTGAGCTTGTCTATAATACCAGAATGGGGAATGGTGTTGAAGGCCTTTGCAAGGTCTAGGTAGGCTGTGTGTACCACCTTCCCCTTGTCTATAGCCTTGGTAACTGTCTCAAAGAGGTCCACCAGGTTTAGGATGCATAATCTGCCCTTAAAGCTGAACTGGGTAGGGTCCAGTGTTTGGAGGTTACCAATGTCTCTGTTAATGAGTTCCATGATGATGTGCTCCATAGCCTTGCAGACCAAGCTAGTCAGGCTTATAGGGCAATTGTTTCTGGGGTCTGTTGAGGCTCTACATTGGTGGAGTGGAATAACCATTGCTGTGCACCACTCTATGGGTATGTAGCCTGTGGAGAGGCTGAGTTTGAACAGTGTGTTTAGGTGAGGGGTTAGTTAATCTTTGAGCTTATGTAGGACGCAGCCTGGGGCACCGTCCGGTCCCATTGATGCTGTGTTTTTGGCTTTGGAGAGGGTTGTTTTAACATGAGTGTCTGTGATTTCAGGGGCTGTACATTCTTCTGGTATGGTTATGGGCTCTTTTGGGAGTGAGGGGGGGGGGTGAAGTTTGCACTGAACCTGTCTGCCAGGATGTTGGCAATATCGGTCGGTTCAGTGTATTTTGTGCATTGTGTAGTAACTGCGAGCAGATCTGAGCATTGCCACTTAGATTCTTGACATAGCTAAAGAATGCATTGTGGTTATCTTTGGAGTCCTTGGCAATTTTTCTTTTGAAGCTCACCTTGGATGATTTTATGAGGGATCATAGTTTCTTGCTGATACTGATCAGGGATGTCTTACCTTCTTGGGATTTTACTCTTTTCTGTACTAGTTTCCTCCATCTATTGTATAGCTTGTTTATGGCAGGGGTCCACCAGACTGGTTTCCTTTTCTTGGATGAGTGAGTCTTGGTTTTGCTTGGGATAGCATGATCCATGCATTCTTGTAGGTGCCCATAGAATGTATTAGTAAAGGAGTTTGTAGCTTGGACAGCATTATCCTTTAGCATGGGGGCTTTGAAACTTTCCACCTTGGTCTTAAGTAATGTGAAGTTTGCTTTTGAAAAGTTTTTCACAGTGGTTTCCTTGTCCGAGGGTGGGAGCGGAATGTGGATATCCAAAGTAATTTGTTTATGATCAGATCTAACCAGTGAGGGGTTGACCTCCAGTGTGGAACACCGGTCGCCCATGTTGGTAATGACCAGGTATAATATGTTGTCACCTCTGGTGGGAGTGTTGACCAGTTGATCCAGGGTGTTTGAGTTTATAAATTCTAGGAAATGTTGGGCAAGGGAGTTATTACTTGAGTTTCTATGATAATTAAAGATGGCTTTGTGGTTGTCTTTTACATGGATGGTTATAATTACTTCATTTCTGGTTTTGGTTGATTTGTTCATGGTCTGGAGTTCACTGTTATGTTTAGCAGGAACTTTTTACATCTAGAGACTTATGTGTCTTTTCACATGCAATTATTTTTTTTCATTTAGTATAGAGTCTGTTTATAATAACAGTTTATACTCAAACAGTCATTTATAGGTCTAGTATGTGACTTATTTACATAATTAATTAACAACTTTAAAACCAGAACATTTAAATAAATAAACAACAAATTTCGCAATATCACAAAAATTGAAATATATATTCTTCATACTCCAACCAAGAAAATGTAATATTAAGTGAAACACTGAAAAATCAAGTTTTATTTTCAAGTGAATAATTTGATAAATTATAAATAACTGCATATCTGAATGGCTTTGTCTGTATTGCTCTTTGAATATATTTGGGGCTGCCTTCTTTATATTGATTAATTTGGCTTTCACCTTTGCATAGGTATTGCACCATATCAAATCTCTCTTTCTTTCCCATGTCCATATTTCTTTTTTATACTTTTCAAAAATCTCTAGGTTGTGTTGTTTATATTTTTGCACTTCCTCAGATGCTTCTTTTTCAAAACAGATCTATATAATGTTTTTCACAAATTTTTATTTATTTATTTATTTTACATTTGTTAACCAGGAAAGTTTGACTGGATACAGGTCGATTTTCAGTGGAGTACCGGGTAGAAAAGCTCCAAGTGTACAAAAACAAGTGCAAGTACAGTGAAATTATTACAGTGAGTTATCACAAAACTGAGATTTGTTTAACGATATGTAGACACAGGTACATGTTTTTCTCACATACACACAGCAAAGGTTGGAAGCAAGTAGCTGAGAAAGAAACAGTTAAAGATTTCATCTGAAAAAGGAAAACCCATATATTAAAGGTGGTTATCATACATGGTGTAGTGTTAACTTTAACTCTTTCCAGTAGGTGGGTGATACAGAATTTTAAACAATTAGAGAGTCAAAAGAGTTTTATTCCTGTAATGAGGTTCTCATTTATGAATTAAGTTTGAGTGGGGGATAGTCAGGGTTTGTACAGGGACAAAGCCACTGCATTTTTAAGTATTTCCTAAGGGATTTTTTGAATTGGGATAAGGAGGGGTCAGTGGTGAGTTCAGCAGGAAGTAGGTTCCAGTTTTTACCGGCAGAGCTGGAGAATACTGATTCACCAGCTGAATTGTTGGTTTTTAACAGTTTGCACTAGCAATTTTTTGGAAGAGCAAAGGGATTTTAGGTTACTGTGGGGGGGTAATAATATTTTTCAGTATGGGTGTACTGTCTGGTTGATAGAGGATTTTGTGAACAACTATTAGTTGGTTATATTGCAGTTGATAGGGTAGTTCAAGCCAGTCTAACGACTGAAGTTTAAGGCAATGATGGGTTCTATAAGCTGATCCTGTGCAAATCTGGCAATGTTATTGTAGCACCTAGTTAATTTATTGAGGTTTGATTTGCTTAAGTTTATGAAGATGGGTGAGGCATAAAGAAGGGTTGATAGCAGATGTGTACGGGCAATAACAGTTCTAGCAGATGGGGTTAGGAATGGTTTAATCCTGTATAAAGAGCCTATTTTTTATTAACTGTTTTAATAGTTTTGTCTATGTGAGCATCAAACTTGAGGTTGCTGTCGATGATCATTCCCAGTAGTTTAGTACTAGATTCTGGAGAAATTATGGCACCATTGTTAGATATTATGGTGAGAGGTGGTGAAGGGATCTTGCGAGTGGGGGAGAAAAGTAATATATTTTTTTTATTTGGATTTAATAGTAGTTGGCGACCAGTGAGCCAGTTCTCTACTTTGTTGAAAGTGATTTGGGACAAGGATTGTAAATCTGTGGGGGAGGTGCAGAGCAGATTAGGGTTGAGTCATCTGCATACTGAATACAAGTTGCATCAGGGATGACTTTGTACAGGTCATTAATGAATATGGAGAATAGGAGAGGACCTAATATAAATCCCTATGGGTCTCCAAGGGTGACTGGTAAAAGGGACGATAGGTTATTCTTCCATAGTACAGCTTGTTGTCTGTCACTTAGGTAAGAATAAAACCAGGTAATTGCTAGGTTATCTATGGAGAGTGATTTTAACGTGTTTAAGAGTAGCTGGTGATTTACCATATCAAATGCCTTGGATAGGTCAAGGAAGAGGGCTGAGGAGAGCTTATTGTCATTATGGTTTTGATTTATTGTATGGGAGAAGGACAGAAGGGCTGAGGTTGTACTATGGCAAGGTCTAAATCCATGCTGGGAGGGGGCTAGGAGAGTGTTTTGATTCAGATAGGCAAGAAATTGCTTGTGGATACAATTGTTTCCATTATTTTAGTCAAGGGATTCAGAATGGCTATAGGCCTATAATTTGAAAGTTCAGTGGAATCTCCCCCTTTATGAAGAGGAACAATGTGGGAGATTTTCCAGATGAGGGGGATATAGGCTTCGTGGATAGTTCTATTGATTAAAATTGATATGGGGTATGCTATTTTATTAGCAGATTTTTGGAGATATTCTGCAGGTAGTAGGTCTGCTGAAAGGGTGGTGGGTTTCAGTTTTTTAAGTAGGGACTTAATAAAAGATGTTGGTATTGGATCAAGCTTAAAGGGGATCTTATTATCAGGTGTGGGGTTGGCGGCACTTGGGGTATAGGGAGGGCTTACTGGCTAGGGATTGCACAGTTTCTGTAAAGAAAGTGTTAGAGGTGTTAGCAACAATTTTAGGAGATTGTTAGATGGTAGTTAAGGGGGTAGGGGTAGTTGATTGGCCTGGGTGGAGAAGTTTGTTTATGCCTGACCAGAATTTTTGTGGTTGATTTTGGTGCTTTTGTTGCAGATTACAGTTGTCATTCTTTTTGTCTAGCATAATAGACTTCTTTGCATCATTTCTCAGCTGTTTATATATAAGGTGGTCTTTTGGGGACTTAGTGGTTCTCCATGAGATCCATGCTT
This sequence comes from Protopterus annectens, assembly GCF_019279795.1. Lineage (NCBI taxonomy): Eukaryota > Metazoa > Chordata > Ceratodontiformes > Protopteridae > Protopterus > Protopterus annectens. The sequence continues at coordinate 1,943,116,510 of NC_056729.1, read as the reverse complement.
TATTTCTGTTAATAATTTTTTGTCTTGTATCATTGGACAGCCATGGTGCTACTTTGTTATTGATTCTGATAGTGTGTGGGGGAGCATGGTTATCCAGGATAGCAAGAAATGTAGAGTTAAAGTATGAGATCGCTTCATCTAGTGGAAGTAGCCATAGGTTGGACCAGTCACATGTGTTAAGTTCATTCTGAAATTTAGTCTGAATAAATTTCTTACAACTTCTAATGGTTTTAGAGGAAGAACGTTGAGGGATGTCATTTCTTTTCCTGATTATATAGGTCAGGAATTGATCACTAAAGTCCTCAGGTAGGGTGTCTGTTTTATATATCTGGGGTAGGTTGTTTATTAATATCCAGTCTAGGATACTTTATTTTTTGTTAGGATTATTACTTCTGGTTGGGGAAGATATCATCTGGGAGAAGCCATGCAAATTTATATGGGTGGAGTGGAAGTCTGAAGAGCAAGTATTCCAGTTGATATTAACATCCCCGAGAGTAATAGTTTCCTGGGGGCAGTTAGTGGAGAGCCATTGGAGGATACCCTCCAAGGTATATGTGTTGTCACTTGGGGGAATATAGATACATGCAATGTTTATAGATTTGCGTTTGTTGAGTTGGACCTTTGTGATGAGTATTTCTGCATTGTTAGTAAACAAGGCATTTGGTGTACTAGTTTTGGATACTTCCAGAGTGGATTTATACAAGATGGCTACCCCCCCACCCTTTCTTAGAGATGTGATCAAGTCTTAATACATTGTACCCTGGGGGTATAATCTCATTATCAATGGTAGTAGACTTGAGCCAGGTCTAGGTAAGGCGTAGTATATCAGGGGAGTGGACGTTCAGGAGGGCAAATAAGTAATGAATTTTCTTGTTTATACTTCTAATGTTCAGGTGACACACAAGGAGTGAGTTGGAGGCATTATTTGAGTTTCGTAGGCTAGTATGGGAGTTATTAGTGGGGCTGATAGTAACAGGAGGGGTTGGGCCTGGGTTAGGGTGGATGTCACCATCCACTATGAGGTTAGGTTGTAATCTAATAGCAAGTTTCTGCAGTTTTAATAAGAGTTTGTGGTAGTATTTAGTTCTAGGATTAATATATGAAGCACAAATGGAATGCTGAGTTTTTGCATTAGAAGAGTTTGATGAGAGGTGGGGTAGTGGTTGGATAGAAGTATGTGGCTGATTAGTAGTACTGGTTTTGGTTCTAGGATAGTGGGTGCCAGGGAGCTGTTGCTATTCATAGGCTGTGAGAAGACAGAGAATTATAAGTGGGGGTATTAGGCAGTAAATAGGATTAGAGTTTGAAGATTTATTAAAAGTATGTGGAGGCATTGTAGGGGTATTTGTATAATGCTTGTTTAAAATAGAGTTGGGGTGTTTATAATTAGCATATTAGCAGTACTTTAATAGTGTAGTGATCAGAGCATTTGCCTTGCAAGCAGTCATTCCGGGTTTGATTCTCACTCCAGTAAATTTCATAAATTCCATATAGTGGGAGACTGGAGTGAGTTGGAGTAATAAGGGTGGGTCCTGTGAATGACTGGTTAATGCTGATTGATTCTGATGAGTGGGAGTGGTGTCAGATGAGGGGGAGTGGCAAGGTGATAATTAGCATAGGACACCTGTGGGCGGGTGGGAATTGGGGGCAGAGTGAGCCCGCAGGGCGAATGGAGTGGGAAGAGCCAAAAGAAGAAGAAGATCGAGGAGAACAATCAGTGGAGTGCTGAAGTCTGAAGGTAAGTGTGTTGAGATATACAAGAAGGCAAGAGGCTTAAAAAAGCTAGAAGTGGGATTATAGCAGAGTGATATAAGGAAATATTTGTATGGTTATACTGGGACCACAGTGTGAGAGAGAACAATAACAAAGAGATGACTAAGAACTGTGTTAGGGGGATTCGATGAAGAAGAGGTAAAGGGATTTAGAGACCCTAAAGCTAATAGTATGGAGCCACCTAGTGGGCAGGTGGAGCACTTGGATGCACTAACAGTATGCAGCCACCAAGAGGGCAGTGGGCTACTTGCATGTAAGCACACTGCTGGGGATTCCTATGAAGCAGGGCAGAAAAGCTAAGTCAAAAGATGGTGCCTTTCAACATCAGGCTTTTTGATACCTCTGTAATTAAGCAGGAGTGGGAGGGGAGGGGTGCAGGTTCAAGGTGGGGGAAGGGATAGACACAAAGTAATGCAAGGCTGAGAGTCAGAAAAAGTGCACTAAGCCAGCTGCTAAAAAGAAAACAGGAAAACCAGGCTGTTAATTCCAGGTCAGTGTGGTGCAGTATTTACCTAATAACTACAAATGTTATACTACTAATTTAGTACACAGTGGTGAAAAGGACCACCACTTCTGCAGGGAAAAACCAAAAGTAGTATCGGCTGCAGATACATAGGTAAACTTTTTCCAAGAGAAAGTAGTTTTAAGTAATTGACCTAGGAGTACTATAGGAAGAAAGAAATGGGGGGGGGGGTAGTGGACACATACAGTGAAAGGGGAATCCGTCTTCAGTTTGGAGGACAGATTAAATACAACTCTAACACACCCTAGTGTAGTTGAAAGCACTTTAGTGTTCCACTGACGCAGGGTCTCACAGTGCAGGGCAACGAGATAGACTTGGGCTGATTGGAGGTTGGCCAAGACACAGGATGTAACTTTTGCTGAAGGAACTGGACGTAAAAAGGAAAAGGAGGTAAATATTAGGTCTGAAGTTTTAAAACACTCTGATTACTAAGTAACTGAGATAGAGAATGCAGGGGAGGACCACCATACCTTGTAAGAAACAACACAATTCTATGAACAACATAAAAATACAAGGATAACAGAGAAAAAAAAAGGTAACTGTAGTTGATACCAGGCTATTATAAGATACACTACACTATTATGTATTGTTATAAAGGTTATGAAGACAAAAAATAGTAGCTAGTAAGCTGCTACACACTATTTAGCATCCTCCACTAAAAGTCAGGAACAACAGTGGTATGCTACAGAAACACAAGCAACTTCTAAGATGCTACACACAATTTAACATTCTCCACTAACAGTCAGGAACAACAGTGGTATGCTACAGAAACACAAGCAACTTCTAAGATGCTACACACAATTTAACATTCTGCACTAAAAGTTAGTAATCAGTGGTGTGCTACAGAAACAAGTAACTACATTCTCCAGCAAACAGTCAGACATAACAGTGATGTTATGCAGATTCACAGAGTCAGTTGTATCCCACTGAGGTTACAATAACGTCTACTCTAATTGCCAAACAGGTTACTGATCTAAAAGTATACATAGCAGGTGACAGTATTCACATTATTGAATAAAGCAGCATTTTACCTGTTATTTAAAGTCACAATATGCTATAAATACAATTCTGTACTGGCACAACAAAAACACTCATATGCAGGGCAAATAGAGTAAAGGAAAAAATAACAAATACGCTCTTGAAATGCAACTCCAGAAAACAAGTGACCAGATAGAGCTGTTACCAACCAGTAATACGCATGACAAAAAATACACACCATGTGTGAAACTTCTCAAACATAGCAATAAGAGTCACAAACAAAAACAATACCAGGAAGTACTTACATGTGAGCACACTACTGGGGATTCCTATATGAAGCAAGGTGGAAAAGCTAAATCAAAATATGGTGCCTTTCTACATCAGGCTTTTTGATACTCTGTAATTAAGTGGGAGTGGGAGGGGAGGTGCGCAGGTTCAAGGTGGGGAGGGGGGGTAGACAAAGTAATGCAAGGTTGTGAGTCAGAAAACCTGGACTAAGCCAGCTGCTAAAAAGAAAATAGGAGAACCAAGCTAAGTTAATTCCAGGTCAGTGTGGTGCAGTATTTACCTAATAACTACAAATGTTATGCTACTAATCTAGTACAGAGCGGTGAAAAGGGCCACCACATCTGCAGGGAAAAACAAAAGAAGTATGAGCTGCAGGTACATAGGTAAACTTTTTCCAAGAGAAATACCTAGGAATACTATAGGAAGAGAGAAATGGGGGGGAGCAGTAGTGTGCACCCGTACACTGAAAGGGGAAACAGTCTTCAGTTTGAAGGACAGATTAAATACAACTCTAAGATACACTAGTGTAGCTGAAAGCTTTAGTGTTCCACCAACACAGGGTCTCACAGTGCAGTGTAACTAGACAACCTTGGGTTGACTGGAGGTTGGCCAAGACACAGGATGTAACTTTTGCTGAGGGGATCTAGTGTAGCTAAAAGCACTTTAGTGTTCCACCGATGCAGGGTCTCACAGTGCAGGACAATGAGACAGCCTTGGGTTGATTGGAGGTTGGCCAAGACACAGCATGTAACTTTTGCTGAGGGGAAGTGAAAGCAGTTTTACTTGTCTGAGTCACTCACAGGCAAATAATTGGTAGGAAAATTCCTTGAAACTTCTGACAGTTTTTCTTGTGGAAGTATTTTTCTTACCTCTAATTTCTCTCTTAATCTTTTTGTATATCTTGTCTGGAAATTCTGGGCTTTTTGCATAATAGTAACAATGCATAATTTCTTTCTTGACCTCAATATCTATTATATTTATGGCTCTTCTTTGGCCTATCCGTTTTTGTGATTTTTGTAGACTGCTCTTTCCTTCTACAATGGGGAGGGGGGGGCAACCTCCCCCTGGGCCTGGCATTGTTTCCAGTCCTGGCACCAGTGTGCCTACCAGGATTGGCGACTTTTTTATCCTGGGTCTTGTGCACCCAGCTATCTTTTTAAATTTTTGACCTACTTCTGTCCATGATATATGCTATATAATTACAGTCTATATATCAGTGTCATCTTGGTGACATTTTGCAAAAATCAGGGTCCAGCTCATGAAGATATTCACCAAGACCTAAGGATGAATTCAATTTCATCAGTATTACTCTCCTTTGCTTGGTGTCTTATCATCTCTCCACTCAGACTCCTAACAGTGCAGATGTTCAGATGAGCTCACAGGCCAATAAAACAGCACACTTTAAGATTCTTCAGCAATCAGGGGCCTAGCAACCAAAGTTGTTTCTACTCAAAAGACAGCAAATTACTAAATATTAGTGCAAATCTATCACAGTCATCATATGAATGAAAAAAGTACCTTTCCCAGGCATTTCAGGGCTGATAGTTTGTCTGCTGGATAAGAAGTGTAAAGCCTTCAGATCCCTCCAGCAAGACACTACATCTGTCTCCAAGAAAGCAGCCTTCAACTCCATCAAAAGTAAGGTGCAAGCAAAGCTCAGAGAGATGCATGGGTCCTGGCTCGGCAGAAAGGCTAATGAGATCCAGAAGTATGCTGATAGCAATAATTTCAAGTGTTTTTATATTGCCCTGATGACCATCTATGAGCCACATTCCTCAGGAACATCACCACAACTCAGTGCTGATGGGTCCACCCTGCTCACTGACAAGAATGCCATCCTGGAAAAATGGGCTAAACACTTCAACAATGGCCTGAACAAGCCTTCCTCTATCAATGCCAAAGCCATTGACCACATGCTGTAAGTTGCCATTAACACCTCCCTGGCAGAACCTCCAAAGGAATCGGAAGCAATTAAGCTTCTCTCCAATGGTAAAGCACCAGACTCTGGCTCCATTCCATCCAAACTTTACAAGACAGAGGGTCCAGTCTTGTTACAGAAGCTCAGAGAGCTCTTCCAGACCATGTGGCAACAGGAAGTTATCCCTCAGGAGTTAAAGAATGCCTCCAGCATCCATCTCTATAAGAGAAAGGGAAATAGGCAGTCTTGTGACAATCACAGAGGAATCTCTCTCTCCTGGTCATTGCCAGCAAAATCCTTGCCAGAGTCCTCTTCAACTGTCTTTCTCAACACATGGAAGATGGACACCTGCCAGTGTATCAGTGCAACTTTAGAGAGGGCTGAAGGACAGTGGATATGATATTTGCATCACGTCAACTTCAGGAGATGTGTCGGGAACAAAACAGGGACCTTTACACAATGTTCATGGACCTGACCAAAGCCTTTGACACCCTTAGTCGTGAGGGGCTATGACTGATCCTGGAGAAGTTTGGCTGCCCAGGCAAATTCATCAGTATGGTGCACCAGTTCCACAACGGCATGCTTGCCTGAGTACTGGATGTTAGATATGCCTCTGATGCCTTGCCAGTTACCAACGGAGTCGAGCAAGACTGTGTACTGGCACCCATGCTGTTCAGCATAATGTTCTCAGCCATGCTGTCAGATGGCTTCTGTGATAACAAAGAAAGCAGCATCAGGATCAGATACAGGACTGATGGCAGGCTCTTCAACCTGTGGAGGCTACAGGCCAAGAAAAGGTTGGAGAAGATTTTGTGCACGATTTCCTGTTCACAGATTACTGCACAGTCAATGCTGTCACAGAGGCCCAGATGCAGCAGAATATGAACTGCTTTTCCACTGCTTGCAGAAACTTTGGCCTCACGGTCAGTACTACGAAGACTGAGGTCTTGTATCAACCTGCACCACAGAAAATCTATGTGTAACCAACTATCACTGCTGAAGGTGAGATCCTGAAGGTTGTTGACAAGTTTACATACCTCAGCAGCACACTCTCTAGATTTGTGAACATTGACAATGAGGTAGACATACGCATCCCCAAGGCAAGCTCCACATTTGGAAAGCTGTGGGAGTCAGAGGAGAGGTGTCAAACTGTCCACAAAGCTGAAGGTGTACAAGGCAGTCATACCGCCCACATTACTGTATGCCTGTGAGACATGGACTGTCATGCCAAAAAGCTGAATCACTTCCATATGAACTGCTTAAGAAGGCTGCTGAAAATTACCTGGCAGGACAATGTTCCAGACACAGTTGTCTTCTCTCAAGCTGGACTGCCAAGTATCTACACACTGCTAAGGACAGCCCAAGTCAGGTGGGCAGGCCACCTTGTATGTATGCCAGACACATGCCTCCCCAAGAGACTGTTCTATGGTGAACTTGCGGGAGGCAAACGCACACAAGGTGGGCAGAAGAAGCACTTCAAGGACATGCTGTAAGTCTCGTTGAAGAGCTTTGGCATTTTCCTGGACTCCTGGGAAACACTAGCACTAGACTGACCCTCCTAGTGAAACTGCATCAGCAAAGGTGCTACCTCCTACAAGCAAAGCAGGACTGGAGGTGCAGAGGATGCGTGAACTGTATAAATTCACAGCCAACTCTTTTTCAACCAATCCAACAGACCACTTGTGCCCAACATGCAGCAGAGGTTTTCAAGCCCCCATCAGACTGGTCAGCCACAGCCAGACACACCGTACTCAGTCAACCTCCTCAATGTGATGTCTTTGGTCATCGTCGATAATGATGAAAGAACAACAATATTGTCAAGTGCAAGATTAAATGCAGTTAATTTATAGCATTGAAGAAAAGTTTAAAAAATTACAATGAGCCCATTGGACAATAGTGAAACCGCACACTTCAGAGGCCTAGAAACATGTAGGTTCTTCTGTACTCTCACTAGAGTTAAACCAGAGCTATTTATACCAGATCACAATAACTAAAACCTGTTGTAGATAATACAGTTGTTTTTTTTTTTTTTTTTGTTTTGTTTTTTTTTGTGAGAATGAGATTGCAATACAGCAAATTCATTCAGGTGTACTTTAAGACTGTAGTGTAATGACTGTAGGATATACATAACTGGGTCTATATTATAACAGTGAATGCTTAAAATAGCAAACACTGGATAATCGACCATTAAAAATCGAAACGGCAAAATGCCAAACTCACAGAACAGCATTTTTTTTCCCAGGGAAAAACAATCGCTGCTTCATAAAAAAAAAAAAAAAAAAAAAACTGTAACACAAAATAAAGTGGGGGGATTAGCCCCCCAACCCCCAATGTGGGGGGCTGTGCTCCGCACACTCCCCTCTACATAAATACACCAACTCTGACATTGCACCATAGTGGAAGAAATGGCAAAGTTCCTAAAATGGCCTAGTGATTTTTTTCCCTGGTGAAAAAAAATTGCAGTTCCATGTGTTCAGGATTTTGCGGTTTTGATTTAAAGTGCTCGATAAAAAAGTGTTCACTATTTTAATCATTTGCTGATATAATAAGGAACCACGTAACCTTGTTAAAGATCTTACAGGAAATAAATGTGGGGAGATCATCATGGTAATAGATAGGGAAGGTTAGTAGGTGTGATGTAAAACGGTAAAGGCTAGACAGTTTGATCAAGTTTAAGAACACCAGGGAAAAGTGAGAAGAGGTTCACAGAAGGTGAGCGAAACAGGTGTAGCACAGTGAAAGTGGAAGAATTCATAGAATTTTGGAATTTGAGAGTCAGCTATTTTGAAAGATATGGAAAGGGACAAAGAACATTTATACAGAAGATATGTAATATTCTTATTTTATTTAGTTAGCATACAGAAATGCCAGCCTGTTTTTTTATTAAAACTGCATTACTTAAATGAGCAACAGCCTTTTTTTTTCAGGAATAAATATTATGTTTTATTTATTGTATTTTAATGACAAAATGATGTTGTAAACTTGATATTTTCTGCAATTGTCAGCCAGTAACATCTGATGTATGTGCATGTCTGTAAATGGTTACACAAGTCTATGAATAAATAGCTTCATAACTCAAGCATGAGGTTAGCTGGACTATGTAGCCCTTGTCATGGGGGGGGGGGGGGTGCTAATGGCGGCATAGTTCCATGTATAAAACAAATACCATTGTTTAACTCAAATAGTTTAATGACTCAGTTGATGATTTCTAATTGTGTGGCCTCCCACAGTTCACTTTTATGGAAATATAAATGTTATTTATGATGTAATTACAACTCTTACATATATCATCTATGTTCGCTAGATATGCCTTGAATTATTTTTCTGAAGTTGCGTTCCCCTAATGGTAACTGAATATAAAACAACTTGGCAGAGTATGAGAATGAAATGATTGTGTAAGTAGCAGGAAAATGTCTTGTATTTACCAGCATTTAATAGGTTCATAGGTTCATAGGTTCATACTAGGCTATCTGCCCTAGGGCATTTATAAGCCTAGCCAGTGTGTGTGTGGCTTTCACCACCCCTTAGGATGAGAATACTATACCCATTAGTTTGCTGTGCCTCTGTCCAGCAGTGATACAGAGATGATTCCCGGGGTAAACCTACGATCTCCCATCCACTCGTCAAGATTTCTCTTGAACAGAGTCAGTGAGGGGCTCTGCCTCACATGGACTGGGATTCTGTTCCATAGTGTAGGGAGTCTCTGGGTGATGAATCTGTCCCTCCAGCACGTCCTATTTATATCCGTATTGAGGTTTAAGTCTCTTGCTCTCGTGGCTCCGGTGGATTTGGATTTTTTGAGGTGGAGCATGTCCATTAATTCCGGGTTGGACATGGCCTTGTATGTCAGGCACAGATCACCTCTGAGCAGACGGTATGCGACTGAATAGAGCTGGAGTTTCTTCAGTCGGGCATCGTATGACATATGTTTGAGCCCCTTTATCCTTTTGGTGAGGAACTTTTGGGGTCTTTCCAACTGCTGCAGGTGTCGGGTAAGGTACATTCCGAATGGGGCGTTGTACTCAATCATTGGTCTGATAAGTGAAGAGTACAGGGGTACAATGACCTCTCCTGATCTGGATGTGAATCCCTTCATGATCAGGTGGGCAATGTAGAAGGTCTTCCTAACCACTTTGGCAATGTGAGTGTCAAAAGAGAGGTTACTGTCAACTTGGGTCCCCAGGTCCCTGACAACTTCTTCCGTGTTTAATGGATTACCACTTATGTGGTAATTAGGGGTTACCTTGTTTTTCCCAAAGGGTATGACTATACATTTTTGGCATTTAGCTTAAGGCCATGGCTCTGGCACCAGTTATCCATTTCTATGAGACCTTTCTGGAGGATGTCTGTGTCTGATGGAGTGTCAATTATGGTGCCCAGTTTGCAGTCATCTGCAAATTTTGTCAGCCACAATCCCCCTATGTTTGCCTGCACTTCAGAAAAATAAATGCCGAACAAGAGGGGGCCCAGGACTGAGCCCTGCTGTGGGACACCGCTCGTGACCGGCTTAGAGTCTGACATGGCACCAGCAACTCTAACCCTGTGTGTTCTGTCCTTGAGCCAGTTTGCAACCCATCTTGTGACATATGGGTTTACATCTAAGCTGGTGAGCTTTTCTATGATGCCCGAGTGGGGTATTGTGTCGAACGCTTTTGCTAGGTCAAGGTAGGCTGTGTGAACTGCCTTACCCTCATCAATGGCCTTAGTGACTGTTTGAAAAGTCGACCAAGTTCAAGAGGCAGGATCTGCCCTTGACAAAGCCAAATTGGGTAGGATCCAGTGTCTGTAGGTCCCCAATGTCTTTATTTATGAGTTCCATTATGATCCTCTCCATAGCTTTGCAGACAAGGCTCGTCAAGCTTATGGGGTGGTAATTTCCAGGGTCCGTAGAAGCACCGCCTTTGTGGAGTGGGACTACAGTTGCCGTACGCCATTCTTTGGGTACGTATCCTGTAGTAAGGCTAAGATTAAACAGCAGCCTTATGTACGTATCCTGTAGTAAGGCTAAGATTAAACAGCAGCCTACTTGCATGTAGGAGCTTGAATTACAACTACTCATTGGCAGTTGTTAATATAACTGACAGGAGTGATGCCTGGATTCTCAAAAGCATACTGTTCCTAATACTACCATTTCATTCTTAAGGATTTAGATAAACATCAGTGCAGAAGATGGCTGAGTCCTTTGCCTTTTTCAGTAAAAGAATGTTTGGTAGTGGTAGCATGTTTGTAGTTGACATATTCATTTTATTGAAATACATGCAATGTTTGCTTTTTATATCTAATCATCACACTACATGTGTATTCTGGGTGTATTGTGCATTCGGTATTCTGAAGAAAAGTCATATGCCCAGCTTTTTCTTAAAACAAACATTCTGCAGCTCAGCGGACTGATATATTCTGAAAGCAGCACAGGCTTATTGTTTTCTATTGCATTTTTTTTAATTTGTTCCAGAACCTTACTCTTGTAGCTTCATTTGCAGCTGTGAGAAGAGTATGAATTAGTGTAAAATCTTAGCATCATTTACACATTATACTGCACTTCTGTCTCCATAAGTAAAATTACTTACAAAAGCTAGCTGTTTGTATTTTGAACCCTGTGTTGGGCCTTAATCATGTAGTTTTATTTGCAATTGTGATAAAACTATGAACTATTAAAAGATTTGAGCTTACTGCATTGTTCCATAAGCAGTGTTACTGGTAAATGTGCACATAGTCTGGTGTCAGAGGGTGTTGTAGAATCTCCGTTGTGAAAGCACTATATGTTCTGGGCCAGCATTGGTGCTTCATTGCATGTACAGATGTACATATTCCAGTTTTGCTGCTACAATCTTATATTCTGCTTATCATTTACCAATTTAATGTTGCATTCTAGTGCTTTTGTGTTCACCTGCTCTTTGGGTCTTCCCCACACGCCCAGTAAGACATTAAGCTAAAGTTTTTAAAATTTTAACTTTCATGGGGTCATTGACCAATAGCTCAGAGTCTGCAATATTGGCTTTATTGATTAGATCACTCTCTGGCTAGCCTGCTTCTTGTAGAATGAATTTGCTTGAATTTTGATATGAGAATAACATAGGAAAACTTTAGACAATGGATCCCACTCAGTTTGCTTTTATCAAAGAGAAATCATTCCTATTGAACCTGATAGACTTTTTTGAGATGATCACCAAGGCAATGGATGAAGGTAAAATGACATATACTGCCTACCCTGACCAAGCTAAGGCGTTTGATACAATGCTCCACTCATTGTAAACAAACTCATGGAATTAGGCCTAAACCCTTATGTATCTCATTGGATAGTCAGTTGGCTCACAGACAGGACTCAGGAAGTTAAGACTGGAGACACCACCTCCAAAAAGAGGCCAGTCAACAGTGGGGATCCCAAGTGCTCTGTGCTGGCTCCTCTCCTTTTTGGCATCTATTTCTCAGAATTCAAGGCTGATGTCAAGGTCTCTGGTGCCCCACTTTGCAGATGATTGCAATGTAGGATGAATCACAGAAACCCCGCACAAGATACAAACAGCTTACGGAAGTCTAACATGGACACAGACACATGACAGGTACAGAATTCACAGCTTAAAACTCAATACCAAGAAATCCATAATCGTACATTTTGGGAAGGCAATCACCCAGGGAAACTATGTCATTGAGTAAACGCTACTAAGACACAGTAGTTACAGATCTGGGGAGTCATATATATATATAGTAACCTGGCTTTCAACATACATGTGTCTAAAGTTGCAAAAAAAGTGATTCTATGTCACTCAACTTATAAGTAAGGGCATTGCATCTAGGTCCATGGAAGTCATTATGGCACTGTACTCGGCACTCATCAGAGCCATCATTGAGTATAATGCCCCCTTCTGTATGCACCTGACCAATCACATGCAACAAGTGGAACATACACAGATGTTACTCACAAAAAGGATACAGGGCATAAACACAATGTTCTATGCAGATTGCCTCAAATCTCTATCTCCAAACTATGTTTCCTACAGACTACTGAGACATGATTTATAACTGGCACGTAAGGTATCCATGGATCCAGCTGTGATGGATCTTTTGCATATCCTCAAAATGAACAGCAACAGAACTACTAGATATAAGGATTTAAACTTTGCTTCTGACTTAAATAGGATATGGAGAAACAGGTATATATCTCAGACAGCCCCATTCATATGAAGCAGAGCCCTTCTTTAACCCTATCCAAGCTCAAACTGGACCAGTGGATTAAAAAAAATAAGAAATTCACCCAGGGTCTGACACCTATGTCTCTGATGGATGGAGGCAACCATTAAATCATGCCCTAACATACACTACTTCAAATAACCTCTAAGGCATAATAGCTCATGGAATACATTCGGGTTGCATGGCTAAGCTTATAAAGGCCCGAGTGTTTGCTAGCCAAGTATACACCTATGAACCTATTATCATCTCAAGAGTTTGCTGCTGAAACTGTTTGATATGTTAAAGTCAAACTTTGTGGTACAATACTTTTGCATATTTATTTATAAACTCCACTGATGACTCTTTAGTTTAAATTGACTATAGTAATTTTGCCATAGGTTCAGAGGTCATATAATAGCGGCATCTTTCCTAATTCTTAGCATAATTAGAACAATGATCTGTACCCTTCTTTGTATCTGAAAAATTCTTATAACGTGTAATTCTGTGGCCATCCACACTTTCATTGGGAAACCCCCTTTCTCACATACGTTGTTTTTTTTTTTTTTTTTTTTTTTGCAGAAAAAAAATCGATCCAGGCAGTATATTTTACCAGCAGTGGTTATGAGTACAAGTATCGGCTTCTCATCACCATTTGCTGCTGCGATGTATTCGGCCTCACAACCACCACTACCAGTCACCTGATCTTGATTAAAAATGGATCCTTTTTGTTAGACTTGCATTCTATTAACACAGCCCAAATCGATATGTCTACTCTTTTTCCTGAAAGCCATCTCAGTATCTTACAACATCCTGTTTTTATGTCATTCTCTCTCTGTAACTCATGAGCCATGGCAAAATAAAAAAGTGACTTATGAGTATATGTATGTAACAAATGTCTTCTTGTTCTTATTAATTTTTGAATTTCCTATATAATCTATCAAGAAGCAAAATAACCTTTGAGCGTGTGTGTGTGTGTGTGTCTGTGTGTGTGTGTGTGTGTGCGCGCACGTGTGTGTGTGTGTGTGTGTGTGTGTGTGTGTGTGTGTGTGTGTGTGTGTGTGTGTGTGTGTGTGTGTGTGTGTGTGTGTGTGTGTGTGTGTGTGTGAGTGGGATAGGGCTACAATAAGGGTTAGGTAAGGGGACAGATTTTGGTAGGATTATGGTCAAAGATGTTTATTTATTTTATTTTACATTTGTTGACCATAAAAGTCTGGTTGGGCACAATGGCACCTTTTCTGCAGAGGACCGGGGAGAAAAGCTCCAGTACATACAGTACAAACAAACTATTTTAAGCTATAAATATCAACAAAGTCAAGCAAAATACAATTAATATAAATTTTACTTTGTCAAAATAGATGAGATAGAAACTTTACATTCAGTTGTAAGGCTACTTAAATAAATAACTGTGCAGTGGGACGGTAACCATTTGAAGTGTTGAGACCTGCTAGAGTGAGTCCCAAAATGCAGAGACCAAACTGCAGAAAGAACGGACTTACATATATCAAGTCTGAGGGGCTATTGCTTGGAATATTCCATTTTCTACAAGGTATGGCAATCTCAGGATTGCCATATATATGTTGTAGGGGTGTGGTGGGCTTGCCTCCACAGGGAAGAGTGCAGGAGAGTTTGCCCCCTCCTGCAAAAAGAAGTTGAAGGAGAAGAGTGATTTTTAAGATTTGCTGTTCTCTGGGATTTTTCTTTTTTTTTCCTAATACTGACATTTCATTATGGAGCCCAGCAGGATAGTCGCCAGAATACGTTACAGAGTACTGAGTCATTTACAAAGGGTGAAAACAAAAGGTTGATTTAATTATCAGATATAAATGAAATAAGGAGCAAACAATAATTGGTAACAGAGAAGAGGAGAGGTGTAGTGGAAGAGGAAAGAAAAGATATTATGCTTGTGCGTGAAACGTACTGCTACAGAGCCAGGCTGTTAAGATGTGTTTACTTAAATGTGCTTCAAATGTTCATTGACTTTCAAGAAGCTTGAGACCATGGGGGGGGGTATTCCAGAAGGTAGTGACTGAGTTTTGAGTATAAGGAGGCTCCCGATGCATTTTGCGCTTTAGTGACAGGCTTTGGTAGGGTGAACACCAGTTCCCCTTCTCTCTTTTTATTAAAGGGTTTACTTTGTACCCATCTGTAGAACAGATATAAATGAACTGTTGATTGAGTTTAACGTTTTTCTTCGGAAGATTAACTTGGCACTTATTTTTAGTAATCAAGGAGCCCCTCACAGTAATACATTTAAGAAAAGAAGCATATACAATCTTCCATTGCACCCAACTTTAGTTTACTTTGAAAGACTAATCAAAAATGACATCAAATGTTACTTAAAGCAAAATTGTATGTGGGCATCTAATTTAGACCCAGACAGGAGGAAAATTCTTTATGAATTGAGTACCAACAAAGAGATAAGAATTGTGAAACCTGATAAGGGCGGGGGTGGGGTAGTTATCATGGATGGCTGGGATTATCCAGCAAAGATGTTAAATATATTAAACAATGGCTCCACAAATACCCAGCTATCCAAGAATGAAATAAATATGGTCATTAGACAAACTGACTGTATGATAAAGGACATTTTTTTGCAGAATGCTATTGATAACCTGTATGACTTTCTTACCATCATGAATCCCATTATCCCAGACATTCTTAAAAAAACCTAAAATTCATAAAAATATGATGGCTCTACCTCTCAGGCCTATAGTAGCCACAGCTGGATCCAAAACTTGCCCCCTCCCCCCGGTAGTCTATGTGAAAAGAAAATTGAAACTGATTTTAAAAAAAGTATGAACATGTACTGGTAAACTCTTGGAACTTCCTATCCAAAGTGACTGATTCCAACTCTCGCACACAAAGCCTTCTAGTAACTGTGGATGTCCAGGATCTCTTTTCAGTAATTCCACACACCACAGGTATCGAATGGTGTATTGATATTTTAAGAGAACATGATTTTTTTGACTAATTCAAAATTAAATGTAATAGCTGAATGTTTAGAGATGATTTTAGTCAACATTCATCTGTACTATAAGGGTGAATATTATAAGCAAAGAAATAGGGTGCCTCTGGTGGCTGACTTTACCCCCTCTTTGCTAATATTATTCTTCTATATAGGGAAAATAAATATGTATTTAACTCTCCTTTTTTGAGAAAATAGGTACCTATTTATGAATTTTGGATGATATATTTATAACCTGGAAAAGTTCTAGCAGATTTTTGTAAGATTTACTTACAGTGCTAGACAAGAAGATATAACTTATGTGGGTGTTAAGTTAATGAAGGATTTTGGAAAAAATAGGTTTAAATCTAAGCTCAATAGAAAACAGAACTTTAGTAATGCATATTGATATTTCAGTAGCAGTCACCCACTACACGAGAAAAAAAGCATTGTGAAGGGTCAAATGCTCAGGGTTGCCCGGATGACCTCTGAGAAAAATGATTTTCTAAGGGAACTACAAATAGTCAATGGGTTATTCTTAGAAGGAGGCTACACCAAACAATTGCTTATGGAAATTAAAAATTAAATTCTGGATTAGTTGGGTAATAAATACATACCTTTGAAAGGCAGAATTGAACAACCAAGTACTCCACATGAGGATAATTATAGGATGTTTTGGCCATGCAATATTGAAGTAAACTATACTAGATCATTAACGTTAAAATATAATTATGACACAACAGGGATATGGAAAATAGTCCAAAAGTACTGGGACATCTTTTCCAAGATGCCAAATGGTTTAAAGGTTTTTATCTAACCCCTTTTGTATAGTCATAGAAAGGGATCTAGTATCAAAAATATTTTGGAGTCAGGGTCTAGTAAAAGGGTGATATCCAACAAAAAAAAAAGTAGATGCATACAGATATGGGGCAGGTCACCAATGTAAACATATAGCAAACTGTGGTGACTTCAGTCTTCCCATAATTAGTATTCCTATGAAGGCTAAAGGGTATTTTTGCTTGTCTTATAAAGGAGTAGTAATCCTTGCTTACTGCAAAATATGTTTTTCTTTCTATACTGGGAAAATGGAAAGAGCTCTGAAAACTAGGATATACAAGCATTATTATGATATGGCCAGACAGACTGGAGAGGCCACGGTGGTGCAGCAGTTAGTGTTGTCACCTCACAGCAAGAGGTTCTCTGGTTCGATCCTCAGCTGGGGTACCTTCTGTGTGGAGTCTGTATGTCCTCCCTGTGGTCACGTGGGTTTCCTCCGGGTGCTCCGGTTTCCTCCCACATCCCAAAGACTTGCTATAGGTGGAGTGGACACTCTAAATTGGCCCTAGACATGAATGTGTGCATGTGTGTGCCTTCCGTGGAAGGTTGGCTGTCGGGCTGGCAACTCAACACTGTAAAACTCTACTGCCAGTCATGAGTGGACGGGTGATCCACTGGGATGACCACTAACCGGGAAAAGCCGAAAGAAGAAGAAGCCAGATAGACTGAAACAAATGCATTATACAGGCACCTTAAAAGTTGTGACAAAGGAACATTTTTGTTCTGGATATTGGAACAAATGTAACCCAGCCTACAGGTGGGCAATAGAAAACTCAGAATACCATGAATTAGTTTGGCAGATTCCACTTGATGCAGCTACCCCTCCTGGATTAAATTGGCTTATATCATTGGGTCCCATTTTGAAAATTAGAGCAGCTAAATTGTAATTGAATTTCATTTAATGAAATTTTATTAATTGAATTTTACAGTGTCCCTACAAAGGTTAGGATTGTTTAGGAATGCTTACTAAAATGGTATAAATTCAATAAATGTAACAAAAAATACATACATATCTTCACTATTAGGAATATAGAAATTCATTTTAATGTATTTTATTGTGTAATTTAAAGGACATTGTAATGTTCTGATTTTAATTTAAAAAGGAAGCGATGTGATATTTTTGGTAATTAAAGACTACTGTTGGAAGCATATATAAAGGATAAGAACATTTTCTGTGATGTTATTCTAATGAAGTCTATGGAAAAGACAAAAACACAAAATAATAAAACCTTTTGAACCACTTGTAAATGCTCATCCCAGATTTATTTGGGGGTGCCAATACCAAGGTACTTTGATTATTAGTGATCTTTGCACTATGTTTCTACATTTGGAACAATTGAAATCATGAACTAAAACTAAATATCAAAAATGCATTATTGTATTCTTTGGGAAGTCATCTACCACAAGAAATTACCACATTGAAAATATGCTGACACAGTTCTTTGGGATTTAGGAACTTATGTGGAAAGTGACCTAACTTTTAACCAACATGTGTCCATTGTCATAAGAAAGTCCTTCTATATTGTACATCTTAGAAACAAAGTGATTGTGTCCAGATCTAGAGATGTCATTGTCCCCTTTACACGGCCAATCATTGAGTATAATGCCTCCTTTGGCATGTATCTGTCTATACCCATGCAACAACTGGAATACCCAGGGAGATACCTTATTAAAAGAATACAAGGCTTAAACAATATGCCCTACATGGACGAATTTAAAGCCATCTCACTATACTCGGTATCCTGCAGACTGCTAAGAGGTGACCTGTGTCTGACAAACAAGGCACACTCTGACCTAATAATGATGGATTTACTGCGCATCAGCAAGTAATATGCAATCAGAAATACTTGGTCTAGGAATCTAAAATTTGTCTGTAGCATCAATCAAAAGGGTTTGGTAGGACAGGTATATCTTGCAGAAGATACAGCTGCCCTGGGCAGAATCCCCAGCCACATAAAACAAAATCCATCCCTGTCCATTCAAACACAGCCTGGATCTATGGATGGGTAATAGAAACTTTAACCGGGACAGTTCCCCTGTGCTACTAATAGACAAAGGCCATTCCAAAATGATTTATCCCATACATGGGTCCCCTCAAATTATATATGGCATTATCCCAGTTGTTCTTACTAGGAATAATATACAATTGTTGACCATGGGATTGTTAAAGCCAATATAACACCAAATGGAATAGGTTAATTTAAGCATCAGAAAGGAAATTGACTAGGCCTACAATGGCACACAGGGCAGCTTAACATCAATTTGCATTGTCTGAATAAGGTTGTGTCTGATTGCTTTCAATGCAGATGGATTGAAAATGCTTATAATGATATGAAAATCCTTATTTCAAGGGTGTAGGGGAAAAAGGTAAGCTTAAATACAATTTAAAAATCTATGGTATTATTCAGGGATATAGAGCTGCATTAATTACAAGACAGGATACTAATATGTCAGGGAGAGCAAGGAAAGTAGATCTATAGGAAAGAAACATTCTGCTTAATGAATTTTGTAATAACGAAATGTTTAAATCAGATTTCTAGTAAAAGAGAACAGCACCTTTATTTGTATGAAATTTGTATCAAGTCAAGGGCTTTTGCTAAAGATGCCAGGATGTTATGATTTGTGAATCATAGATAAAAAAGTAGTTTAAAAAGAAAATGGTTTTGTTACAAGTAGCAATAGTTATTAGCAAGCAATTAAAGCAGGCATTTTGAAGGATTAATATAGATGAAAAAATCTTACTGTAGCTAGGGAGATGAAACTGTTTAATGAATTAGTACAGAATTGTCAGCAGATATAAATGCACTTGATGGCACTCGACAATTAAAACTTAATAATTAGCGAGATCTGCTTTAATAACACAAGAGGGTAACGTTTATTTGTTATCTGCCTGTTGTTACATGATTGCATGCATCATATTCTTTGTTGTGCATAATGCCTTCAGAAGAGTCCAAAGGGTTGCTTTAACTTGTTTCTTAAATGAATAATGTTACAAAAATCAGACAATAATTGCAAGTCAGGTAACAGATGCATTCCCCCACCATTTTCTCCTTACAGCGTGCGCAGTGGCTTCAGTGATGGTTTCAGAAATTCATTTCTTAAAATACATTTTTCTACAGATAACAACAGTTGTGGTCTCTCTCTTATTTATTTATTTATATGTTTGTATTTACTTTGTAGCCTGCACATAATATAATGCATTTAACTCCAATGTGGCCTTAAATCATAATGCTGATATGACCTTTTCGTCAAGATGTAGCTATCATTATT